>NC_140257.1:18488955-18501493 GCF_949987555.1 Borostomias antarcticus
AGAGAGAGAGAGAGAGAGAGAGAGAGAGAGAGACAAAACTGAGTGAAGAAGGGGTGCAGTGTCTACCGCTGGGACCAAAGGCCCCGCCACCTTCCCTGCCTGACTAGGCTTACCCAGGCTCTCTACACCCTCCCCTCCAAGCGGAGAGAGAGAGAGAGAGAGAGAGAGAGAGGGAGCGGAGAAAGCGCATGCATTCGAGAGTTGAGACTTCAATTATTGTGGGTTGAGGTTTTGATTCAAATGAGAATTTAGTTTGAGACAATAGTATTAAAAGACTCGGCCACTAAGCCTTACATTGTGACTATGCTAACTAAGATATTACTGGCCTACTATGAATTTTAAGGGGCCATACAGTCTACAGATTTTTAAGAAAGCTAAATATTGGAACACAATCATCAGTAGTTACCCAGACGTCAACGGATGTTTCGACCATACAACTATACACCCTCGGTCTGGGCTGGTCCACCAGGAGAGATCAAGTCCCAGTGTGTGTTCCTCAGGGTCAATCAGACAGTTTTTAGACTTAAAGGTGTATTGAGAGCTATGTTTTAATCTATTTTGAAGTGAAATCTGCAAGGGGATTAACTCATATGATTAACCTAACGTTTTAAAGGGTATTAACCAGTAATTACTATAACAAAAGAATATTGAATACTTAATATTAAGGAAACAAACCTGATCCGCTGATCTTTATGGGTCGCTCCTGGGTCTCCATATGTGGCATCAGGCCAAACTGGTAGTTATTTCAGTTGTACATAAACTAATATTAAGACCTAGATGCAATTAAAATTTAATAAAAAAGCTAAAAGTACAACTACAATTACCGACTGCTGCTAGATTTAACGAAACGGAATAAGGGGATTAGCGAACGCCAAGAAACAAGCTGAGTGTAGGTCTCTCCTCTTGTGCATGTCTCCTCCATGGCTCCACCGATCTTCTGGTCATCTTGAGAGGTGTGAAGCTCCTTTTATAATGTAAGCCCCGCCCCCTAAAATTAGGACTTGCTAGGTTTCTTGGAATAATATTGGAGGGGTGACAGAAAAATAAGCAGGATTAGGAGGATGATAGGGAGAGAAGGGGAACTGTGGCACAGACGGTTACTCACTCATCATCAAATCGCAGTTGTACTCATTTAAGAGTTAAAAGGACGGGCGGAGGTTTCACCACCTGTTGTAGAGGGAAGGGGAGGGGAAGAGGGGACTATAGGGAGAGAAGGGGAACTGTGGCACAGACGGTTACTCACTCATCATCAAATCGCAGTTGTACTCATTTAAGAGTTAAAAGGACGGGCGGAGGTTTCACCACCTGTTGTAGAGGGAAGGGGAGGGGAAGAGGGGACTATAGGGAGAGAAGGGGAACTGTGGCACAGACGGTTACTCACTCATCATCAAATCGCAGTTGTACTCATTTAAGAGTTAAAAGGACGGGCGGAGGTTTCCCCATCTGTAGTGCAGGTAGAAAGGAGAGAGAAAAGGAATATAATATTTTGGATGGTAAGAACCAATCATTATTAGTCCTAAATAACTATCTAAGGGAAATTAGAAATAGAAAGGACTATTAACGGAATAAGAGTTACGGAACGGAATAAGAGTTAGCGAAAAACCAATTGTTTTCAGTCTTAAGTTACTTGCTCCCTGGCTCCAATTGCCTTCAGGTAGCCTCGAGGGTTGTTCCAAGGAGGGATGTATATACAAGATTGGGGGTGGGTCAAAGGCAAGTTAGCTTATGAGAGAACCCCATCTGTCCGATGGCACGGGCGAGTTAGGTGGTTCGGGGTCCCACTAGTTTCCCTGCGTGTCTAGTGACACCACAGTTTGGCATAGAAACTAACGGCAATGCACAGGCCGACGCATGCTATTAAAGGAACTCTCTGCAGTATGCGATTGACCCAATAATTATAAATGCATGAGAGAGAGAGAGAGAGAGAGAGAGAGAGAGAGAGAGTTGAGACTGAGTGAAAGGGGTGCAGTGACTACCGCTGGGACCAAAGGCCCCGCCACCTTCCTTGCCCGACTAGGCATACTCAGGATCTCTACTCCCTCCCCTCCCCTCCAAGAGGAGGGAGAGAGAGAGAGAGAGAGAGAGAGAGAGAGAGGAGAACGCGCGTGCGTTCGAGAGTTGAGGCTCCAATGATGTCTTGATTCTTCATAGATGGCAGAGGTTATGTTGAGGTACACAGTCTGTGATTAGGTTTAGGTATGAGGTCCTGTGGGTTAGGTTTAGAGTCATGGGTAGAGATAGGCGGTCCTTCGGCAGAGGTTATGTTTAGGTACACAGTCCGTGATTAGGTTTAGGTATGAGGCCCTGTGATTAGGTTTAGGTTGGGGTCCTGTGGGTTAGGTTTAGAGTTATGGGTAGGGATAGGCTTAGGTTTAAGTAAATAACCTGTGATTAGGGTCAGGTGTGAAGTCCTGTAGGATTAGGGTAAGAATTAAGGCCAGAGATAGGCATAAGCATGTGCAAGAGAGAGAGAGAGAGAGAGACTGAGAGAGACTGAGAGAGAGACTGAGGGAGACAGAGAGAGAGACTGAGGGAGACAGAGAGAGAGAGACTGAGAGAGACTGAGAGAGACTGAGAGAGACAGAGAGAGAGAGAGAGAGAGAGAGAGTGAGAGAGACAGAGAGACTGAGAGAGACAGAGAGAGAGAGAGAGAGAGAGAGAGAGACTGAGAGAGAGAGAGAGAGAGAGAGAGAGAGAGAGAGACAAAACTGAGTGAAGAAGGGGTGCAGTGTCTACCGCTGGGACCAAAGGCCCCGCCACCTTCCCTGCCTGACTAGGCTTACCCAGGCTCTCTACACCCTCCCCTCCAAGCGGAGAGAGAGAGAGAGAGAGAGAGAGAGAGGGAGCGGAGAAAGCGCATGCATTCGAGAGTTGAGACTTCAATTATTGTGGGTTGAGGTTTTGATTCAAATGAGAATTTAGTTTGAGACAATAGTATTAAAAGACTCGGCCACTAAGCCTTACATTGTGACTATGCTAACTAAGATATTACTGGCCTACTATGAATTTTAAGGGGCCATACAGTCTACAGATTTTTAAGAAAGCTAAATATTGGAACACAATCATCAGTAGTTACCCAGACGTCAACGGATGTTTCGACCATACAACTATACACCCTCGGTCTGGGCTGGTCCACCAGGAGAGATCAAGTCCCAGTGTGTGTTCCTCAGGGTCAATCAGACAGTTTTTAGACTTAAAGGTGTATTGAGAGCTATGTTTTAATCTATTTTGAAGTGAAATCTGCAAGGGGATTAACTCATATGATTAACCTAACGTTTTAAAGGGTATTAACCAGTAATTACTATAACAAAAGAATATTGAATACTTAATATTAAGGAAACAAACCTGATCCGCTGATCTTTATGGGTCGCTCCTGGGTCTCCATATGTGGCATCAGGCCAAACTGGTAGTTATTTCAGTTGTACATAAACTAATATTAAGACCTAGATGCAATTAAAATTTAATAAAAAAGCTAAAAGTACAACTACAATTACCGACTGCTGCTAGATTTAACGAAACGGAATAAGGGGATTAGCGAACGCCAAGAAACAAGCTGAGTGTAGGTCTCTCCTCTTGTGCATGTCTCCTCCATGGCTCCACCGATCTTCTGGTCATCTTGAGAGGTGTGAAGCTCCTTTTATAATGTAAGCCCCGCCCCCTAAAATTAGGACTTGCTAGGTTTCTTGGAATAATATTGGAGGGGTGACAGAAAAATAAGCAGGATTAGGAGGATGATAGGGAGAGAAGGGGAACTGTGGCACAGACGGTTACTCACTCATCATCAAATCGCAGTTGTACTCATTTAAGAGTTAAAAGGACGGGCGGAGGTTTCACCACCTGTTGTAGAGGGAAGGGGAGGGGAAGAGGGGACTATAGGGAGAGAAGGGGAACTGTGGCACAGACGGTTACTCACTCATCATCAAATCGCAGTTGTACTCATTTAAGAGTTAAAAGGACGGGCGGAGGTTTCACCACCTGTTGTAGAGGGAAGGGGAGGGGAAGAGGGGACTATAGGGAGAGAAGGGGAACTGTGGCACAGACGGTTACTCACTCATCATCAAATCGCAGTTGTACTCATTTAAGAGTTAAAAGGACGGGCGGAGGTTTCCCCATCTGTAGTGCAGGTAGAAAGGAGAGAGAAAAGGAATATAATATTTTGGATGGTAAGAACCAATCATTATTAGTCCTAAATAACTATCTAAGGGAAATTAGAAATAGAAAGGACTATTAACGGAATAAGAGTTACGGAACGGAATAAGAGTTAGCGAAAAACCAATTGTTTTCAGTCTTAAGTTACTTGCTCCCTGGCTCCAATTGCCTTCAGGTAGCCTCGAGGGTTGTTCCAAGGAGGGATGTATATACAAGATTGGGGGTGGGTCAAAGGCAAGTTAGCTTATGAGAGAACCCCATCTGTCCGATGGCACGGGCGAGTTAGGTGGTTCGGGGTCCCACTAGTTTCCCTGCGTGTCTAGTGACACCACAGTTTGGCATAGAAACTAACGGCAATGCACAGGCCGACGCATGCTATTAAAGGAACTCTCTGCAGTATGCGATTGACCCAATAATTATAAATGCATGAGAGAGAGAGAGAGAGAGAGAGAGAGAGAGAGAGAGTTGAGACTGAGTGAAAGGGGTGCAGTGACTACCGCTGGGACCAAAGGCCCCGCCACCTTCCTTGCCCGACTAGGCATACTCAGGATCTCTACTCCCTCCCCTCCCCTCCAAGAGGAGGGAGAGAGAGAGAGAGAGAGAGAGAGAGAGAGAGGAGAACGCGCGTGCGTTCGAGAGTTGAGGCTCCAATGATGTCTTGATTCTTCATAGATGGCAGAGGTTATGTTGAGGTACACAGTCTGTGATTAGGTTTAGGTATGAGGTCCTGTGGGTTAGGTTTAGAGTCATGGGTAGAGATAGGCGGTCCTTCGGCAGAGGTTATGTTTAGGTACACAGTCCGTGATTAGGTTTAGGTATGAGGCCCTGTGATTAGGTTTAGGTTGGGGTCCTGTGGGTTAGGTTTAGAGTTATGGGTAGGGATAGGCTTAGGTTTAAGTAAATAACCTGTGATTAGGGTCAGGTGTGAAGTCCTGTAGGATTAGGGTAAGAATTAAGGCCAGAGATAGGCATAAGCATGTGCAAGAGAGAGAGAGAGAGAGAGACTGAGAGAGACTGAGAGAGAGACTGAGGGAGACAGAGAGAGAGACTGAGGGAGACAGAGAGAGAGAGACTGAGAGAGACTGAGAGAGACTGAGAGAGACAGAGAGAGAGAGAGAGAGAGAGAGAGTGAGAGAGACAGAGAGACTGAGAGAGACAGAGAGAGAGAGAGAGAGAGAGAGAGAGACTGAGAGAGAGAGAGAGAGAGAGAGAGAGAGAGAGAGACAAAACTGAGTGAAGAAGGGGTGCAGTGTCTACCGCTGGGACCAAAGGCCCCGCCACCTTCCCTGCCTGACTAGGCTTACCCAGGCTCTCTACACCCTCCCCTCCAAGCGGAGAGAGAGAGAGAGAGAGAGAGAGAGAGGGAGCGGAGAAAGCGCATGCATTCGAGAGTTGAGACTTCAATTATTGTGGGTTGAGGTTTTGATTCAAATGAGAATTTAGTTTGAGACAATAGTATTAAAAGACTCGGCCACTAAGCCTTACATTGTGACTATGCTAACTAAGATATTACTGGCCTACTATGAATTTTAAGGGGCCATACAGTCTACAGATTTTTAAGAAAGCTAAATATTGGAACACAATCATCAGTAGTTACCCAGACGTCAACGGATGTTTCGACCATACAACTATACACCCTCGGTCTGGGCTGGTCCACCAGGAGAGATCAAGTCCCAGTGTGTGTTCCTCAGGGTCAATCAGACAGTTTTTAGACTTAAAGGTGTATTGAGAGCTATGTTTTAATCTATTTTGAAGTGAAATCTGCAAGGGGATTAACTCATATGATTAACCTAACGTTTTAAAGGGTATTAACCAGTAATTACTATAACAAAAGAATATTGAATACTTAATATTAAGGAAACAAACCTGATCCGCTGATCTTTATGGGTCGCTCCTGGGTCTCCATATGTGGCATCAGGCCAAACTGGTAGTTATTTCAGTTGTACATAAACTAATATTAAGACCTAGATGCAATTAAAATTTAATAAAAAAGCTAAAAGTACAACTACAATTACCGACTGCTGCTAGATTTAACGAAACGGAATAAGGGGATTAGCGAACGCCAAGAAACAAGCTGAGTGTAGGTCTCTCCTCTTGTGCATGTCTCCTCCATGGCTCCACCGATCTTCTGGTCATCTTGAGAGGTGTGAAGCTCCTTTTATAATGTAAGCCCCGCCCCCTAAAATTAGGACTTGCTAGGTTTCTTGGAATAATATTGGAGGGGTGACAGAAAAATAAGCAGGATTAGGAGGATGATAGGGAGAGAAGGGGAACTGTGGCACAGACGGTTACTCACTCATCATCAAATCGCAGTTGTACTCATTTAAGAGTTAAAAGGACGGGCGGAGGTTTCACCACCTGTTGTAGAGGGAAGGGGAGGGGAAGAGGGGACTATAGGGAGAGAAGGGGAACTGTGGCACAGACGGTTACTCACTCATCATCAAATCGCAGTTGTACTCATTTAAGAGTTAAAAGGACGGGCGGAGGTTTCACCACCTGTTGTAGAGGGAAGGGGAGGGGAAGAGGGGACTATAGGGAGAGAAGGGGAACTGTGGCACAGACGGTTACTCACTCATCATCAAATCGCAGTTGTACTCATTTAAGAGTTAAAAGGACGGGCGGAGGTTTCCCCATCTGTAGTGCAGGTAGAAAGGAGAGAGAAAAGGAATATAATATTTTGGATGGTAAGAACCAATCATTATTAGTCCTAAATAACTATCTAAGGGAAATTAGAAATAGAAAGGACTATTAACGGAATAAGAGTTACGGAACGGAATAAGAGTTAGCGAAAAACCAATTGTTTTCAGTCTTAAGTTACTTGCTCCCTGGCTCCAATTGCCTTCAGGTAGCCTCGAGGGTTGTTCCAAGGAGGGATGTATATACAAGATTGGGGGTGGGTCAAAGGCAAGTTAGCTTATGAGAGAACCCCATCTGTCCGATGGCACGGGCGAGTTAGGTGGTTCGGGGTCCCACTAGTTTCCCTGCGTGTCTAGTGACACCACAGTTTGGCATAGAAACTAACGGCAATGCACAGGCCGACGCATGCTATTAAAGGAACTCTCTGCAGTATGCGATTGACCCAATAATTATAAATGCATGAGAGAGAGAGAGAGAGAGAGAGAGAGAGAGAGAGAGTTGAGACTGAGTGAAAGGGGTGCAGTGACTACCGCTGGGACCAAAGGCCCCGCCACCTTCCTTGCCCGACTAGGCATACTCAGGATCTCTACTCCCTCCCCTCCCCTCCAAGAGGAGGGAGAGAGAGAGAGAGAGAGAGAGAGAGAGAGAGGAGAACGCGCGTGCGTTCGAGAGTTGAGGCTCCAATGATGTCTTGATTCTTCATAGATGGCAGAGGTTATGTTGAGGTACACAGTCTGTGATTAGGTTTAGGTATGAGGTCCTGTGGGTTAGGTTTAGAGTCATGGGTAGAGATAGGCGGTCCTTCGGCAGAGGTTATGTTTAGGTACACAGTCCGTGATTAGGTTTAGGTATGAGGCCCTGTGATTAGGTTTAGGTTGGGGTCCTGTGGGTTAGGTTTAGAGTTATGGGTAGGGATAGGCTTAGGTTTAAGTAAATAACCTGTGATTAGGGTCAGGTGTGAAGTCCTGTAGGATTAGGGTAAGAATTAAGGCCAGAGATAGGCATAAGCATGTGCAAGAGAGAGAGAGAGAGAGAGACTGAGAGAGACTGAGAGAGAGACTGAGGGAGACAGAGAGAGAGACTGAGGGAGACAGAGAGAGAGAGACTGAGAGAGACTGAGAGAGACTGAGAGAGACAGAGAGAGAGAGAGAGAGAGAGAGAGTGAGAGAGACAGAGAGACTGAGAGAGACAGAGAGAGAGAGAGAGAGAGAGAGAGAGACTGAGAGAGAGAGAGAGAGAGAGAGAGAGAGAGAGAGACAAAACTGAGTGAAGAAGGGGTGCAGTGTCTACCGCTGGGACCAAAGGCCCCGCCACCTTCCCTGCCTGACTAGGCTTACCCAGGCTCTCTACACCCTCCCCTCCAAGCGGAGAGAGAGAGAGAGAGAGAGAGAGAGAGGGAGCGGAGAAAGCGCATGCATTCGAGAGTTGAGACTTCAATTATTGTGGGTTGAGGTTTTGATTCAAATGAGAATTTAGTTTGAGACAATAGTATTAAAAGACTCGGCCACTAAGCCTTACATTGTGACTATGCTAACTAAGATATTACTGGCCTACTATGAATTTTAAGGGGCCATACAGTCTACAGATTTTTAAGAAAGCTAAATATTGGAACACAATCATCAGTAGTTACCCAGACGTCAACGGATGTTTCGACCATACAACTATACACCCTCGGTCTGGGCTGGTCCACCAGGAGAGATCAAGTCCCAGTGTGTGTTCCTCAGGGTCAATCAGACAGTTTTTAGACTTAAAGGTGTATTGAGAGCTATGTTTTAATCTATTTTGAAGTGAAATCTGCAAGGGGATTAACTCATATGATTAACCTAACGTTTTAAAGGGTATTAACCAGTAATTACTATAACAAAAGAATATTGAATACTTAATATTAAGGAAACAAACCTGATCCGCTGATCTTTATGGGTCGCTCCTGGGTCTCCATATGTGGCATCAGGCCAAACTGGTAGTTATTTCAGTTGTACATAAACTAATATTAAGACCTAGATGCAATTAAAATTTAATAAAAAAGCTAAAAGTACAACTACAATTACCGACTGCTGCTAGATTTAACGAAACGGAATAAGGGGATTAGCGAACGCCAAGAAACAAGCTGAGTGTAGGTCTCTCCTCTTGTGCATGTCTCCTCCATGGCTCCACCGATCTTCTGGTCATCTTGAGAGGTGTGAAGCTCCTTTTATAATGTAAGCCCCGCCCCCTAAAATTAGGACTTGCTAGGTTTCTTGGAATAATATTGGAGGGGTGACAGAAAAATAAGCAGGATTAGGAGGATGATAGGGAGAGAAGGGGAACTGTGGCACAGACGGTTACTCACTCATCATCAAATCGCAGTTGTACTCATTTAAGAGTTAAAAGGACGGGCGGAGGTTTCACCACCTGTTGTAGAGGGAAGGGGAGGGGAAGAGGGGACTATAGGGAGAGAAGGGGAACTGTGGCACAGACGGTTACTCACTCATCATCAAATCGCAGTTGTACTCATTTAAGAGTTAAAAGGACGGGCGGAGGTTTCACCACCTGTTGTAGAGGGAAGGGGAGGGGAAGAGGGGACTATAGGGAGAGAAGGGGAACTGTGGCACAGACGGTTACTCACTCATCATCAAATCGCAGTTGTACTCATTTAAGAGTTAAAAGGACGGGCGGAGGTTTCCCCATCTGTAGTGCAGGTAGAAAGGAGAGAGAAAAGGAATATAATATTTTGGATGGTAAGAACCAATCATTATTAGTCCTAAATAACTATCTAAGGGAAATTAGAAATAGAAAGGACTATTAACGGAATAAGAGTTACGGAACGGAATAAGAGTTAGCGAAAAACCAATTGTTTTCAGTCTTAAGTTACTTGCTCCCTGGCTCCAATTGCCTTCAGGTAGCCTCGAGGGTTGTTCCAAGGAGGGATGTATATACAAGATTGGGGGTGGGTCAAAGGCAAGTTAGCTTATGAGAGAACCCCATCTGTCCGATGGCACGGGCGAGTTAGGTGGTTCGGGGTCCCACTAGTTTCCCTGCGTGTCTAGTGACACCACAGTTTGGCATAGAAACTAACGGCAATGCACAGGCCGACGCATGCTATTAAAGGAACTCTCTGCAGTATGCGATTGACCCAATAATTATAAATGCATGAGAGAGAGAGAGAGAGAGAGAGAGAGAGAGAGAGAGTTGAGACTGAGTGAAAGGGGTGCAGTGACTACCGCTGGGACCAAAGGCCCCGCCACCTTCCTTGCCCGACTAGGCATACTCAGGATCTCTACTCCCTCCCCTCCCCTCCAAGAGGAGGGAGAGAGAGAGAGAGAGAGAGAGAGAGAGAGAGGAGAACGCGCGTGCGTTCGAGAGTTGAGGCTCCAATGATGTCTTGATTCTTCATAGATGGCAGAGGTTATGTTGAGGTACACAGTCTGTGATTAGGTTTAGGTATGAGGTCCTGTGGGTTAGGTTTAGAGTCATGGGTAGAGATAGGCGGTCCTTCGGCAGAGGTTATGTTTAGGTACACAGTCCGTGATTAGGTTTAGGTATGAGGCCCTGTGATTAGGTTTAGGTTGGGGTCCTGTGGGTTAGGTTTAGAGTTATGGGTAGGGATAGGCTTAGGTTTAAGTAAATAACCTGTGATTAGGGTCAGGTGTGAAGTCCTGTAGGATTAGGGTAAGAATTAAGGCCAGAGATAGGCATAAGCATGTGCAAGAGAGAGAGAGAGAGAGAGACTGAGAGAGACTGAGAGAGAGACTGAGGGAGACAGAGAGAGAGACTGAGGGAGACAGAGAGAGAGAGACTGAGAGAGACTGAGAGAGACTGAGAGAGACAGAGAGAGAGAGAGAGAGAGAGAGAGTGAGAGAGACAGAGAGACTGAGAGAGACAGAGAGAGAGAGAGAGAGAGAGAGAGAGACTGAGAGAGAGAGAGAGAGAGAGAGAGAGAGAGAGAGACAAAACTGAGTGAAGAAGGGGTGCAGTGTCTACCGCTGGGACCAAAGGCCCCGCCACCTTCCCTGCCTGACTAGGCTTACCCAGGCTCTCTACACCCTCCCCTCCAAGCGGAGAGAGAGAGAGAGAGAGAGAGAGAGAGGGAGCGGAGAAAGCGCATGCATTCGAGAGTTGAGACTTCAATTATTGTGGGTTGAGGTTTTGATTCAAATGAGAATTTAGTTTGAGACAATAGTATTAAAAGACTCGGCCACTAAGCCTTACATTGTGACTATGCTAACTAAGATATTACTGGCCTACTATGAATTTTAAGGGGCCATACAGTCTACAGATTTTTAAGAAAGCTAAATATTGGAACACAATCATCAGTAGTTACCCAGACGTCAACGGATGTTTCGACCATACAACTATACACCCTCGGTCTGGGCTGGTCCACCAGGAGAGATCAAGTCCCAGTGTGTGTTCCTCAGGGTCAATCAGACAGTTTTTAGACTTAAAGGTGTATTGAGAGCTATGTTTTAATCTATTTTGAAGTGAAATCTGCAAGGGGATTAACTCATATGATTAACCTAACGTTTTAAAGGGTATTAACCAGTAATTACTATAACAAAAGAATATTGAATACTTAATATTAAGGAAACAAACCTGATCCGCTGATCTTTATGGGTCGCTCCTGGGTCTCCATATGTGGCATCAGGCCAAACTGGTAGTTATTTCAGTTGTACATAAACTAATATTAAGACCTAGATGCAATTAAAATTTAATAAAAAAGCTAAAAGTACAACTACAATTACCGACTGCTGCTAGATTTAACGAAACGGAATAAGGGGATTAGCGAACGCCAAGAAACAAGCTGAGTGTAGGTCTCTCCTCTTGTGCATGTCTCCTCCATGGCTCCACCGATCTTCTGGTCATCTTGAGAGGTGTGAAGCTCCTTTTATAATGTAAGCCCCGCCCCCTAAAATTAGGACTTGCTAGGTTTCTTGGAATAATATTGGAGGGGTGACAGAAAAATAAGCAGGATTAGGAGGATGATAGGGAGAGAAGGGGAACTGTGGCACAGACGGTTACTCACTCATCATCAAATCGCAGTTGTACTCATTTAAGAGTTAAAAGGACGGGCGGAGGTTTCACCACCTGTTGTAGAGGGAAGGGGAGGGGAAGAGGGGACTATAGGGAGAGAAGGGGAACTGTGGCACAGACGGTTACTCACTCATCATCAAATCGCAGTTGTACTCATTTAAGAGTTAAAAGGACGGGCGGAGGTTTCACCACCTGTTGTAGAGGGAAGGGGAGGGGAAGAGGGGACTATAGGGAGAGAAGGGGAACTGTGGCACAGACGGTTACTCACTCATCATCAAATCGCAGTTGTACTCATTTAAGAGTTAAAAGGACGGGCGGAGGTTTCCCCATCTGTAGTGCAGGTAGAAAGGAGAGAGAAAAGGAATATAATATTTTGGATGGTAAGAACCAATCATTATTAGTCCTAAATAACTATCTAAGGGAAATTAGAAATAGAAAGGACTATTAACGGAATAAGAGTTACGGAACGGAATAAGAGTTAGCGAAAAACCAATTGTTTTCAGTCTTAAGTTACTTGCTCCCTGGCTCCAATTGCCTTCAGGTAGCCTCGAGGGTTGTTCCAAGGAGGGATGTATATACAAGATTGGGGGTGGGTCAAAGGCAAGTTAGCTTATGAGAGAACCCCATCTGTCCGATGGCACGGGCGAGTTAGGTGGTTCGGGGTCCCACTAGTTTCCCTGCGTGTCTAGTGACACCACAGTTTGGCATAGAAACTAACGGCAATGCACAGGCCGACGCATGCTAT
>NC_140258.1:0-162500 GCF_949987555.1 Borostomias antarcticus
GTAGAGATGGAGTCAGATGTTGTTGTTGGTGGTGTTCTAGTGTACCAGAAGAGATGGAGTCAGATGTTGTTGTTGTTGGTGTTCTAGTGTACCAGAAGAGATGGAGTCAGATGTTGTTGTTGTTGGTATTCTAGTGCACCAGTAGAGATGGATTCAGATGTTGTTGTTGTTGTTGGTATTCTAGTGTACCAGTAGAGATGGAGAGTCGGATGTTTTTGTTGGTATTCTAGTGTACCAGTAGAGATAGAGTCAGATGTTGTTGTTGTTGGTGTTCTAGTGTACCAGTAGAGATGGAGTCAGATGTTGTTGTTGTTGGTGTTCTAGTGTACCAGTAGAGATGGATTCAGATGTTGTTGTTGTTGTTGTTGGTATTCTAGTGTACCAGTAGAGATGGAGAGTCAGATGTTGTTGTTGGTATTCTAGTGTACCAGTAGAGATGGAGAGTCAGATGTTGTTGTTGGTGTTCTAGTGTACCAGTAGAGATGGAGTCAGATGTTGTTGTTGGTATTCTAGTGTACCAGTAGAGATGGGGTCAGATGTTGTTATTGTTGGTATTCTAGTGTAACAGTAGATATGGAGTCAGATGTTGTTGTTGGTATTCTAGTGTACCAGTAGATATGGAGTCAGATGTTGTTGTTGGTATTCTAGTGTACCAGTAGAGATGGAGTCAGATGTTGTTGTTGGTGTTCTAGTGTACCAGTAGAGATGGAGTCAGATGTTGTTGTTGTTGGTGTTCTAGTGTACCAGTAGAGATGGGGTCAGATGTTGTTGTTGTTGGTATTCTAGTGTACCAGTAGAGATGGAGTCAGATGTTGTTGTTGGTATTCTAGTGTACCAGTAGATATGGAGTCAGATGTTATTGTTGGTATTCTAGTGTACCAGTAGATATGGAGTCAGATGTTGTTGTTGGTATTCTAGTGTACCAGTAGAGATGGAGTCAGATGTTGTTGTTGGTGTTCTAGTGTACCAGTAGAGATGGAGTCAGATGTTGTTGTTGTTGGTGTTCTAGTGTACCAGTAGAGATGGAGTCAGATGTTGTTGTTGTTGGTGTTCTAGTGTACCAGTAGAGATGGAGTCAGATGTTGTTGTTGTTGTTGTTGGTATTCTAGTGTACCAGTAGAGATGGAGAGTCAGATGTTGTTGTTGGTATTCTAGTGTACCAGTAGAGATGGAGAGTCAGATGTTGTTGTTGGTGTTCTAGTGTACCAGTAGAGATGGAGTCAGATGTTGTTGTTGGTATTCTAGTGTACCAGTAGAGATGGGGTCAGATGTTGTTATTGTTGGTATTCTAGTGTAACAGTAGATATGGAGTCAGATGTTGTTGTTGGTATTCTAGTGTACCAGTAGATATGGAGTCAGATGTTGTTGTTGGTATTCTAGTGTACCAGTAGATATGGAGTCAGATGTTGTTGTTGGTATTCTAGTGTACCAGTAGATATGGAGTCAGATGTTATTGTTGGTATTCTAGTGTACCAGTAGATATGGAGTCAGATTATGTTGTTGGTATTCTAGTGTACCAGTAGAGATGGAGTCAGATGTTGTTGTTGGTGTTCTAGTGTACCAGTAGAGATGGAGTCAGATGTTGTTGTTGGTGGTGTTCTAGTGTACCAGAAGAGATGGAGTCAGATGTTGTTGTTGTTGGTGTTCTAGTGTACCAGTAGAGATGGAGTCAGATGTTGTTGGTGGTGGTGTTCTAGTGTACCAGTAGAGATGGAGTCAGATGTTGTTGTTGTTGGTATTCTAGTGCACCAGTAGAGATGGATTCAGATGTTGTTGTTGTTGTTGGTATTCTAGTGTACCAGTAGAGATGGAGAGTCGGATGTTTTTGTTGGTATTCTAGTGTACCAGTAGAGATAGAGTCAGATGTTGTTGTTGTTGGTGTTCTAGTGTACCAGTAGAGATGGAGTCAGATGTTGTTGTTGTTGGTGTTCTAGTGTACCAGTAGAGATGGAGTCAGATGTTGTTGTTGTTGTTGTTCTAGTGTACCAGTAGATATGGAGTCAGATGTTGTTGTTGTTGGTATTCTAGTGTACCAGTAGAGATGGATTCAGATGTTGTTGTTGTTGTTGGTATTCTAGTGTACCAGTAGAGATGGAGAGTCAGATGTTGTTGTTGGTGTTCTAGTGTACCAGTAGATATGGAGTCAGATGTTATTGTTGGTATTCTAGTGTACCAGTAGATATGGAGTCAGATGTTGTTGTTGGTATTCTAGTGTACCAGTAGAGATGGAGTCAGATGTTGTTGTTGTTGGTGTTCTAGTGTACCAGTAGAGATGGAGTCAGATGTTGTTGTTGGTGTTCTAGTGTACCAGTAGAGATGGAGTCAGATGTTGTTGTTGGTGGTATTCTAGTGTACCAGTAGAGATGGAGTCAGATGTTGTTGTTGGTGGTGTTCTAGTGTACCAGTAGAGATGGAGTCAGATGTTGTTATTGTTGGTATTCTAGTGTACCAGTAGAGATGGAGTCAGATGTTGTTGTTGGTATTCTAGTGTACCAGTAGAGATGGGGTCAGATGTTGTTATTGTTGGTATTCTAGTGTAACAGTAGATATGGAGTCAGATGTTGTTGTTGGTATTCTAGTGTACCAGTAGATATGGAGTCAGATGTTGTTGTTGGTATTCTAGTGTACCAGTAGAGATGGAGTCAGATGTTGTTGTTGGTGTTCTAGTGTACCAGTAGAGATGGAGTCAGATGTTGTTGTTGGTGTTCTAGTGTACCAGTAGAGATGGAGTCAGATGTTGTTGTTGTTGGTGTTCTAGTGTACCAGTAGAGATGGGGTCAGATGTTGTTGTTGTTGGTATTCTAGTGTACCAGTAGAGATGGAGTCAGATGTTGTTGTTGGTATTCTAGTGTACCAGTAGATATGGAGTCAGATGTTATTGTTGGTATTCTAGTGTACCAGTAGATATGGAGTCAGATGTTGTTGTTGGTATTCTAGTGTACCAGTAGAGATGGAGTCAGATGTTGTTGTTGGTGTTCTAGTGTACCAGTAGAGATGGAGTCAGATGTTGTTGTTGTTGGTGTTCTAGTGTACCAGTAGAGATGGAGTCAGATGTTGTTGTTGTTGGTGTTCTAGTGTACCAGTAGAGATGGAGTCAGATGTTGTTGTTGGTGGTGTTCTAGTGTACCAGTAGAGATGGAGTCAGATGTTGTTGTTGTTGGTATTCTAGTGTACCAGTAGAGATGGATTCAGATGTTGTTGTTGTTGTTGTTGGTATTCTAGTGTACCAGTAGAGATGGAGAGTCAGATGTTGTTGTTGGTATTCTAGTGTACCAGTAGAGATGGAGAGTCAGATGTTGTTGTTGGTGTTCTAGTGTACCAGTAGAGATGGAGTCAGATGTTGTTGTTGGTATTCTAGTGTACCAGTAGAGATGGGGTCAGATGTTGTTATTGTTGGTATTCTAGTGTAACAGTAGATATGGAGTCAGATGTTGTTGTTGGTATTCTAGTGTACCAGTAGATATGGAGTCAGATGTTGTTGTTGGTATTCTAGTGTACCAGTAGAGATGGAGTCAGATGTTGTTGTTGGTGTTCTAGTGTACCAGTAGAGATGGAGTCAGATGTTGTTGTTGTTGGTGTTCTAGTGTACCAGTAGAGATGGGGTCAGATGTTGTTGTTGTTGGTATTCTAGTGTACCAGTAGAGATGGAGTCAGATGTTGTTGTTGGTATTCTAGTGTACCAGTAGATATGGAGTCAGATGTTATTGTTGGTATTCTAGTGTACCAGTAGATATGGAGTCAGATGTTGTTGTTGGTATTCTAGTGTACCAGTAGAGATGGAGTCAGATGTTGTTGTTGGTGTTCTAGTGTACCAGTAGAGATGGAGTCAGATGTTGTTGTTGTTGGTGTTCTAGTGTACCAGTAGAGATGGAGTCAGATGTTGTTGTTGTTGGTGTTCTAGTGTACCAGTAGAGATGGAGTCAGATGTTGTTGTTGTTGTTGTTGGTATTCTAGTGTACCAGTAGAGATGGAGAGTCAGATGTTGTTGTTGGTATTCTAGTGTACCAGTAGAGATGGAGAGTCAGATGTTGTTGTTGGTGTTCTAGTGTACCAGTAGAGATGGAGTCAGATGTTGTTGTTGGTATTCTAGTGTACCAGTAGAGATGGGGTCAGATGTTGTTATTGTTGGTATTCTAGTGTAACAGTAGATATGGAGTCAGATGTTGTTGTTGGTATTCTAGTGTACCAGTAGATATGGAGTCAGATGTTGTTGTTGGTATTCTAGTGTACCAGTAGATATGGAGTCAGATGTTGTTGTTGGTATTCTAGTGTACCAGTAGATATGGAGTCAGATGTTATTGTTGGTATTCTAGTGTACCAGTAGATATGGAGTCAGATTATGTTGTTGGTATTCTAGTGTACCAGTAGAGATGGAGTCAGATGTTGTTGTTGGTGTTCTAGTGTACCAGTAGAGATGGAGTCAGATGTTGTTGTTGGTGGTGTTCTAGTGTACCAGAAGAGATGGAGTCAGATGTTGTTGTTGTTGGTGTTCTAGTGTACCAGTAGAGATGGAGTCAGATGTTGTTGGTGGTGGTGTTCTAGTGTACCAGTAGAGATGGAGTCAGATGTTGTTGTTGTTGGTATTCTAGTGCACCAGTAGAGATGGATTCAGATGTTGTTGTTGTTGTTGGTATTCTAGTGTACCAGTAGAGATGGAGAGTCGGATGTTTTTGTTGGTATTCTAGTGTACCAGTAGAGATAGAGTCAGATGTTGTTGTTGTTGGTGTTCTAGTGTACCAGTAGAGATGGAGTCAGATGTTGTTGTTGTTGGTGTTCTAGTGTACCAGTAGAGATGGAGTCAGATGTTGTTGTTGTTGTTGTTCTAGTGTACCAGTAGATATGGAGTCAGATGTTGTTGTTGTTGGTATTCTAGTGTACCAGTAGAGATGGATTCAGATGTTGTTGTTGTTGTTGGTATTCTAGTGTACCAGTAGAGATGGAGAGTCAGATGTTGTTGTTGGTGTTCTAGTGTACCAGTAGATATGGAGTCAGATGTTATTGTTGGTATTCTAGTGTACCAGTAGATATGGAGTCAGATGTTGTTGTTGGTATTCTAGTGTACCAGTAGAGATGGAGTCAGATGTTGTTGTTGTTGGTGTTCTAGTGTACCAGTAGAGATGGAGTCAGATGTTGTTGTTGGTGTTCTAGTGTACCAGTAGAGATGGAGTCAGATGTTGTTGTTGGTGGTATTCTAGTGTACCAGTAGAGATGGAGTCAGATGTTGTTGTTGGTGGTGTTCTAGTGTACCAGTAGAGATGGAGTCAGATGTTGTTATTGTTGGTATTCTAGTGTACCAGTAGATATGGAGTCAGATGTTGTTGTTGGTATTCTAGTGTACCAGTAGATATGGAGTCAGATGTTGTTGTTGTTGGTGGTGTTCTAGTGTACCAGTAGAGATGGAGAGTCAGATGTTGTTGTTGTTGTTGTTGTTGTTGTTGGTGTTCTAGTGTACCAGTAGAGATGGAGTCAGATGTTGTTGTTGGTGTTCTAGTGTACCAGTAGAGATGGAGTCAGATGTTGTTGTTAGTATTCTAGTGTACCAGTACAGATGGAGTCAGATGCTGTTGTTGGTATTCTAGTGTACCAGTAGAGATGGAGAGTCAGAGGTTGTTGTTGGTGTTAATGTTCTAGTGTACCAGTAGAGATGGAGTCAGATGTTGTTGTTGCTGTTGGTATTCTAGTGTACCAGTAGAGATGGAGTCAGATGTTGTTGTTGTTGGTATTCTAGTGTACCAGTAGAGATGGAGTCAGATGTTGTTGTTGTTGGTGTTCTAGTGTACCAGTAGAGATGGGGTCAGATGTTGTTATTGTTGGTATTCTAGTGTACCAGTAACTATGGAGTCAGATGTTGTTGTTGGTATTCTGGTGTACCAGTAGATATGGAGTCAGATATTCTTGTTGATATTCTAGTGTACCAGTAGAGATGGAGTCAGATGTTGTTGTTGGTTTTCTAGTGTACCAGTAGAAATTGAATCAGATGTTGTTGTTGTTGGTATTCTAGTGTACCAGTAGAGATGGAGTCAGATGTTGTTGTTGTTGGTATTCTAGTGTACCAGTAGAGATGGAGTCAGATGTTGTTGTTGTTGGTGTTCTAGTGTACCAGTAGAGATGGAGAGTCAGATGTTGTTGTTGGTATTCTAGTGTACCAGTAGAGATGGAGTCAGATGTTGTTGATGTTGTTGGTGTTCTAGTGTACCAGTAGAGATGGAGTCAGATGTTGTTGATGTTGTTGGTGTTCTAGTGTACCAGTAGAGATGGAGTCAGATGTTGTTGTTGGTGTTCTAGTGTACCAGTAAAGATGGAGTCAGATGTTGTTGTTGTTGTTGTTGTTGTTGGTATTCTAGTGTACCAGTAGAGATGGAGTCAGATGTTGTTGTTAGTGTTCTAGTGTACCAGTGTTCTAGTGTACCAGTAGAGATGGAGTCAGATGTTGTTGTTGGTATTCTAGTGTACCAGTAGAGATGGAGTCAGATGTTGTTGTTGGTGTTCTAGTGTACCAGTAGAGATGGAGTCAGATGTTGTTGTTGTTGGTGTTCTAGTGTACCAGTAGAGATGGAGTCAGGTGTTGTTGTTGTTGGTGTTCTAGTGTACCAGTAGAGATGGAGTCAGATGTTGTTGTTGGTGGTGTTCTAGTGTACCAGTAGAGATGGATTCAGATGTTGTTGTTGTTGTTGGTATTCTAGTGTACCAGTAGAGATGGAGTCAGATGTTGTTGTTGGTATTCTAGTGTACCAGTAGAGATGGGGTCAGATGTTGTTATTGTTGGTATTCTAGTGTAACAGTAGATATGGAGTCAGATGTTGTTGTTGGTATTCTAGTGTACCAGTAGATATGGAGTCAGATGTTGTTGTTGGTATTCTAGTGTACCAGTAGAGATGGAGTCAGATGTTGTTGTTGGTGTTCTAGTGTACCAGTAGAGATGGAGTCAGATGTTGTTGTTGGTGTTCTAGTGTACCAGTAGAGATGGATTCAGATGTTGTTGTTGTTGTTGTTGGTATTCTAGTGTACCAGTAGAGATGGAGAGTCAGATGTTTTTGTTGGTATTCTAGTGTACCAGTAGAGATGGAGAGTCAGATGTTGTTGTTGGTATTCTAGTGTACCAGTAGAGATGGAGTCAGATGTTGTTGTTAGTATTCTAGTGTACCAGTACAGATGGAGTCAGATGCTGTTGTTGGTATTCTAGTGTACCAGTAGAGATGGAGAGTCAGAGGTTGTTGTTGGTGTTAATGTTCTAGTGTACCAGTAGAGATGGAGTCAGATGTTGTTGTTGCTGTTGGTATTCTAGTGTACCAGTAGAGATGGAGTCAGATGTTGTTGTTGTTGGTATTCTAGTGTACCAGTAGAGATGGAGTCAGATGTTGTTGTTGTTGGTGTTCTAGTGTACCAGTAGAGATGGGGTCAGATGTTGTTATTGTTGGTATTCTAGTGTACCAGTAACTATGGAGTCAGATGTTGTTGTTGGTATTCTGGTGTACCAGTAGATATGGAGTCAGATATTCTTGTTGATATTCTAGTGTACCAGTAGAGATGGAGTCAGATGTTGTTGTTGGTTTTCTAGTGTACCAGTAGAAATTGAATCAGATGTTGTTGTTGTTGGTATTCTAGTGTACCAGTAGAGATGGAGTCAGATGTTGTTGTTGTTGGTATTCTAGTGTACCAGTAGAGATGGAGTCAGATGTTGTTGTTGTTGGTGTTCTAGTGTACCAGTAGAGATGGAGAGTCAGATGTTGTTGTTGGTATTCTAGTGTACCAGTAGAGATGGAGTCAGATGTTGTTGATGTTGTTGGTGTTCTAGTGTACCAGTAGAGATGGAGTCAGATGTTGTTGATGTTGTTGGTGTTCTAGTGTACCAGTAGAGATGGAGTCAGATGTTGTTGTTGGTGTTCTAGTGTACCAGTAAAGATGGAGTCAGATGTTGTTGTTGTTGTTGTTGTTGTTGGTATTCTAGTGTACCAGTAGAGATGGAGTCAGATGTTGTTGTTAGTGTTCTAGTGTACCAGTGTTCTAGTGTACCAGTAGAGATGGAGTCAGATGTTGTTGTTGGTATTCTAGTGTACCAGTAGAGATGGAGTCAGATGTTGTTGTTGGTGTTCTAGTGTACCAGTAGAGATGGAGTCAGATGTTGTTGTTGTTGGTGTTCTAGTGTACCAGTAGAGATGGAGTCAGGTGTTGTTGTTGTTGGTGTTCTAGTGTACCAGTAGAGATGGAGTCAGATGTTGTTGTTGGTGGTGTTCTAGTGTACCAGTAGAGATGGATTCAGATGTTGTTGTTGTTGTTGGTATTCTAGTGTACCAGTAGAGATGGAGTCAGATGTTGTTGTTGGTATTCTAGTGTACCAGTAGAGATGGGGTCAGATGTTGTTATTGTTGGTATTCTAGTGTAACAGTAGATATGGAGTCAGATGTTGTTGTTGGTATTCTAGTGTACCAGTAGATATGGAGTCAGATGTTGTTGTTGGTATTCTAGTGTACCAGTAGAGATGGAGTCAGATGTTGTTGTTGGTGTTCTAGTGTACCATTAGAGATGGAGTCAGATGTTGTTGTTGGTGTTCTAGTGTACCAGTAGAGATGGAGTCAGATGTTGTTGTTGTTGGTGTTCTAGTGTACCAGTAGAGATGGGGTCAGATGTTGTTGTTGTTGGTATTCTAGTGTACCAGTAGAGATGGAGTCAGATGTTGTTGTTGGTATTCTAGTGTACCAGTAGATATGGAGTCAGATGTTATTGTTGGTATTCTAGTGTACCAGTAGATATGGAGTCAGATGTTGTTGTTGGTATTCTAGTGTACCAGTAGAGATGGAGTCAGATGTTGTTGTTGGTGTTCTAGTGTACCAGTAGAGATGGAGTCAGATGTTGTTGTTGTTGGTGTTCTAGTGTACCAGTAGAGATGGAGTCAGATGTTGTTGTTGTTGGTGTTCTAGTGTACCAGTAGAGATGGAGTCAGATGTTGTTGTTGGTGGTGTTCTAGTGTACCAGTAGAGATGGAGTCAGATGTTGTTGTTGTTGGTATTCTAGTGTACCAGTAGAGATGGATTCAGATGTTGTTGTTGTTGTTGTTGGTATTCTAGTGTACCAGTAGAGATGGAGAGTCAGATGTTTTTGTTGGTATTCTAGTGTACCAGTAGAGATGGAGAGTCAGATGTTGTTGTTGGTGTTCTAGTGTACCAGTAGAGATGGAGTCAGATGTTGTTGTTGGTATTCTAGTGTACCAGTAGAGATGGGGTCAGATGTTGTTATTGTTGGTATTCTAGTGTAACAGTAGATATGGAGTCAGATGTTGTTGTTGGTATTCTAGTGTACCAGTAGATATGGAGTCAGATGTTGTTGTTGGTATTCTAGTGTACCAGTAGATATGGAGTCAGATGTTGTTGTTGGTATTCTAGTGTACCAGTAGATATGGAGTCAGATGTTGTTGTTGGTATTCTAGTGTACCAGTAGAGATGGAGTCAGATGTTGTTGTTGGTCTTCTAGTGTACCAGTAGAGATGGAGTCAGATGTTGTTGTTGTTGGTGTTCTAGTGTACCAGTAGAGATGGGGTCAGATGTTGTTGTTGTTGGTATTCTAGTGTACCAGTAGAGATGGAGTCAGATGTTGTTGTTGGTATTCTAGTGTACCAGTAGATATGGAGTCAGATGTTATTGTTGGTATTCTAGTGTACCAGTAGATATGGAGTCAGATGTTGTTGTTGGTATTCTAGTGTACCAGTAGAGATGGAGTCAGATGTTGTTGTTGGTGTTCTAGTGTACCAGTAGAGATGGAGTCAGATGTTGTTGTTGTTGGTATTCTAGTGTACCAGTAGAGATGGATTCAGATGTTGTTGTTGTTGTTGTTGGTATTCTAGTGTACCAGTAGAGATGGAGAGTCAGATGTTGTTGTTGGTATTCTAGTGTACCAGTAGAGATGGAGAGTCAGATGTTGTTGTTGGTGTTCTAGTGTACCAGTAGAGATGGAGTCAGATGTTGTTGTTGGTATTCTAGTGTACCAGTAGAGATGGGGTCAGATGTTGTTATTGTTGGTATTCTAGTGTAACAGTAGATATGGAGTCAGATGTTGTTGTTGGTATTCTAGTGTACCAGTAGATATGGAGTCAGATGCTGTTGTTGGTATTCTAGTGTACCAGTAGATATGGAGTCAGATGTTGTTGTTGGTATTCTAGTGTACCAGTAGATATGGAGTCAGATGTTGTTGTTGGTATTCTAGTGTACCAGTAGAGATGGAGTCAGATGTTGTTGTTGGTGTTCTAGTGTACCAGTAGAGATGGAGTCAGATGTTGTTGTTGGTGTTCTAGTGTACCAGTAGAGATGGAGTCAGATGTTGTTGTTGTTGGTGTTCTAGTGTACCAGTAGAGATGGGGTCAGATGTTGTTGTTGTTGGTATTCTAGTGTACCAGTAGAGATGGAGTCAGATGTTGTTGTTGTTGGTGTTCTAGTGTACCAGTAGAGATGGGGTCAGATGTTGTTACTGTTGGTATTCTAGTGTACCAGTAGATATGGAGTCAGATGTTGTTGTTGGTATTCTAGTGTACCAGTAGATATGGAGTCAGATGTTGTTGTTGGTATTCTAGTGTACCAGTAGATATGGAGTCAGATGTTATTGTTGGTATTCTAGTGTACCAGTAGATATGGAGTCAGATTATGTTGTTGGTATTCTAGTGTACCAGTAGAGATGGAGTCAGATGTTGTTGTTGGTGTTCTAGTGTACCAGTAGAGATGGAGTCAGATGTTGTTGTTGGTGGTGTTCTAGTGTACCAGAAGAGATGGAGTCAGATGTTGTTGTTGTTGGTGTTCTAGTGTACCAGTAGAGATGGAGTCAGATGTTGTTGTTGTTGGTGTTCTAGTGTACCAGTAGAGATGGAGTCAGATGTTGTTGTTGTTGGTATTCTAGTGCACCAGTAGAGATGGATTCAGATGTTGTTGTTGTTGTTGGTATTCTAGTGTACCAGTAGAGATGGAGAGTCGGATGTTTTTGTTGGTATTCTAGTGTACCAGTAGAGATAGAGTCAGATGTTGTTGTTGTTGGTGTTCTAGTGTACCAGTAGAGATGGAGTCAGATGTTGTTGTTGTTGGTGTTCTAGTGTACCAGTAGAGATGGAGTCAGATGTTGTTGTTGTTGTTGTTCTAGTGTACCAGTAGATATGGAGTCAGATGTTGTTGTTGTTGGTATTCTAGTGTACCAGTAGAGATGGATTCAGATGTTGTTGTTGTTGTTGGTATTCTAGTGTACCAGTAGAGATGGAGAGTCAGATGTTGTTGTTGGTGTTCTAGTGTACCAGTAGATATGGAGTCAGATGTTGTTGTTGGTATTCTAGTGTACCAGTAGATATGGAGTCAGATGTTGTTGTTGGTATTCTAGTGTACCAGTAGATATGGAGTCAGATGTTGTTGTTGGTATTCTAGTGTACCAGTAGAGATGGAGTCAGATGTTGTTGTTGGTGTTCTAGTGTACCAGTAGAGATGGAGTCAGATGTTGTTGTTGTTGGTGTTCTAGTGTACCAGTAGAGATGGAGTCAGATGTTGTTGTTGTTGGTGTTCTAGTGTACCAGTAGAGATGGAGTCAGATGTTGTTGTTGTTGGTGTTCTAGTGTACCAGTAGAGATGGAGTCAGATGTTGTTGTTGTTGGTATTCTAGTGTACCAGTAGAGATGGATTCAGATGTTGTTGTTGTTGTTGGTATTCTAGTGTACCAGTAGAGATGGAGAGTCAGATGTTGTTGTTGGTGTTCTAGTGTACCAGTAGAGATGGAGTCAGATGTTGTTGTTGGTATTCTAGTGTACCAGTAGAGATGGGGTCAGATGTTGTTACTGTTGGTATTCTAGTGTACCAGTAGATATGGAGTCAGATGTTGTTGTTGGTATTCTAGTGTACCAGTAGATATGGAGTCAGATGTTGTTGTTGGTATTCTAGTGTACCAGTAGATATGGAGTCAGATGTTATTGTTGGTATTCTAGTGTACCAGTAGATATGGAGTCAGATGTTGTTGTTGGTATTCTAGTGTACCAGTAGAGATGGAGTCAGATGTTGTTGTTGGTGTTCTAGTGTACCAGTAGAGATGGAGTCAGATGTTGTTGTTGGTGGTGTTCTAGTGTACCAGTAGAGATGGAGGCAGATGTTGTTGTTGTTGGTGTTCTAGTGTACCAGTAGAGATGGAGTCAGATGTTGTTGTTGGTGGTGTTCTAGTGTACCAGTAGAGATGGAGTCAGATGTTGTTGTTGTTGGTATTCTAGTGTACCAGTAGAGATGGATTCAGATGTTGTTGTTGTTGTTGGTATTCTAGTGTACCAGTAGAGATGGAGAGTCGGATGTTGTTGTTGGTATTCTAGTGTACCAGTAGAGATAGAGTCAGATGTTGTTGTTGTTGGTGTTCTAGTGTACCAGTAGAGATGGAGTCAGATGTTGTTGTTGTTGGTGTTCTAGTGTACCAGTAGAGATGGAGAGTCAGATGTTGTTGTTGTTGTTGTTGTTCTAGTGTACCAGTAGATATGGAGTCAGATGTTGTTGTTGTTGTTGGTGTTCTAGTGTACCAGTAGAGATGGAGTCAGATGTTGTTGTTGTTGGTGGTGTTCAAGTGTACCAGTAGAGATGGAGAGTCAGATGTTGTTGTTATTGTTGGTGTTCTAGTGTACCAGTAGAGATGGAGTCAGATGTTGTTGTTGGTATTCTAGTGTACCAGTAGAGATGGAGTCAGATGTTGTTGTTGGTATTCTAGTGTACCAGTAGAGATGGAGAGTCAGATGTTGGTGTTGGTGTTCTAGTGTACCAGTAGAGATGGAGTCAGATGTTGTTGTTGCTGTTGGTATTCTAGTGTACCAGTAGAGATGGAGTCAGATGTTGTTGTTGTTGGTGTTCTAGTGTACCAGTAGAGATGGGGTCAGATGTTGTTATTGTTGGTATTCTAGTGTACCAGTAGATATGGAGTCAGATGTTGTTGTTGGTATTCTAGTGTACCAGTAGATATGGAGTCAGATGTTGTTGTTGGTATTCTAGTGTACCAGTAGAGATGGAGTCAGATGTTGTTGTTGTTGGTGTTCTAGTGTACCAGTATAGATTGAGTCAGATGTTGTTGTTGTTGGGTTTCTAGTGTACCAGTAGAGATGGAGTCAGATGTTGTTGTTGTTGGTGTTCTAGTGTACCAGTAGAGATGGAGTCAGATGTTGTTGTTGGTGGTGTTCTAGTGTACCAGTAGAGATGGAGTCAGATGTTGTTGTTGGTGGTGTTCTAGTGTACCAGTAGAGATGGAGTCAGATGTTGTTGTTTTTGGTATTCTAGTGTACCAGTAGAGATGGATTCAGATGTTGTTGTTGTTGTTGGTATTCTAGTGTACCAGTAGAGATGGAGAGTCAGATGTTGTTGTTGGTATTCTAGTGTACCAGTAGAGATGAAGAGTCAGATGTTGTTGTTGGTGGTGTTCTAGTGTACCAGTAGAGATGGAGTCAGATGTTGTTGTTTTTGGTATTCTAGTGTACCAGTAGAGATGGATTCAGATGTTGTTGTTGTTGTTGGTATTCTAGTGTACCAGTAGAGATGGAGAGTCAGATGTTGTTGTTGGTATTCTAGTGTACCAGTAGAGATGAAGAGTCAGATGTTGTTGTTGGTGTTCTAGTGTACCAGTAGAGATGGAGTCAGATGTTGTTGTTGGTATTCTAGTGTACCAGTAGAGATGGGGTCAGATGTTGTTAGTGTTGGTATTCTAGTGTACCAGTAGATATGGAGTCAGATGTTGTTGTTGGTATTCTAGTGTACCAGTAGATATGGAGTCAGATGTTGTTGTTGGTATTCTAGTGTACCAGTAGATATGGAGTCAGATGTTATTGTTGGTATTCTAGTGTACCAGTAGATATGGAGTCAGATGTTGTTGTTGGTATTCTAGTGTACCAGTAGAGATGGAGTCAGATGTTGTTGTTGGTGTTCTAGTGTACCAGTAGAGATGGAGTCAGATGTTGTTGTTGGTGTTCTAGTGTACCAGTAGAGATGGAGTCAGATGTTGTTGTTGTTGGTGTTCTAGTGTACCAGTAGAGATGGAGTCAGATGTTGTTGTTGTTGGTGTTCTAGTGTACCAGTAGAGATGGGGTCAGATGTTGTTGTTGTTGGTATTCTAGTGTACCAGTAGAGATGGAGTCAGATGTTGTTGTTGTTGGTGTTCTAGTGTACCAGTAGAGATGGGGTCAGATGTTGTTACTGTTGGTATTCTAGTGTACCAGTAGATATGGAGTCAGATGTTGTTGTTGGTATTCTAGTGTACCAGTAGATATGGAGTCAGATGTTGTTGTTGGTATTCTAGTGTACCAGTAGATATGGAGTCAGATGTTATTGTTGGTATTCTAGTGTACCAGTAGATATGGAGTCAGATGTTGTTGTTGGTATTCTAGTGTACCAGTAGAGATGGAGTCAGATGTTGTTGTTGGTGTTCTAGTGTACCAGTAGAGATGGAGTCAGATGTTGTTGTTGTTGGTGTTCTAGTGTACCAGTAGAGATGGAGTCAGATGTTGTTGTTGTTGGTGTTCTAGTGTACCAGTAGAGATGGAGTCAGATGTTGTTGTTGTTGGTGTTCTAGTGTACCAGTAGAGATGGAGTCAGATGTTGTTGTTGGTGGTGTTCTAGTGTACCAGTAGAGATGGAGTCAGATGTTGTTGTTGTTGGTATTCTAGTGTACCAGTAGAGATGGATTCAGATGTTGTTGTTGTTGTTGGTATTCTAGTGTACCAGTAGAGATGGAGAGTCAGATGTTGTTGTTGGTATTCTAGTGTACCAGTAGAGATGGAGAGTCAGATGTTGTTGTTGGTGTTCTAGTGTACCAGTAGAGATGGAGTCAGATGTTGTTGTTGTTGGTGTTCTAGTGTACCAGTAGAGATGGAGTCAGATGTTGTTGTTGGTGGTGTTCTAGTGTACCAGTAGAGATGGAGTCAGATGTTGTTGTTGTTGGTATTCTAGTGTACAAGTAGAGATGGATTCAGATGTTGTTGTTGTTGTTGGTATTCTAGTGTACCAGTAGAGATGGAGAGTCAGATATTGTTGTTGGTATTCTAGTGTACCAGTAGAGATGGAGAGTCAGATGTTGTTGTTGGTGTTCTAGTGTACCAGTAGAGATGGAGTCAGATGTTGTTGATGGTATTCTAGTGTACCAGTAGAGATGGGGTCAGATGTTGTTACTGTTGGTATTCTAGTGTACCAGTAGATATGGAGTCAGATGTTGTTGTTGGTATTCTAGTGTACCAGTAGATATGGAGTCAGATGTTGTTGTTGGTATTCTAGTGTACCAGTAGATATGGAGTCAGATGTTATTGTTGGTATTCTAGTGTACCAGTAGATATGGAGTCAGATGTTGTTGTTGGTATTCTAGTGTACCAGTAGATATGGAGTCAGATGTTGTTGTTGGTATTCTAGTGTACCAGTAGATATGGAGTCAGATGTTGTTGTTGGTATTCTAGTGTACCAGTAGAGATGGAGTCAGATGTTGTTGTTGGTGTTCTAGTGTACCAGTAGAGATGGAGTCAGATGTTGTTGTTGTTGGTGTTCTAGTGTACCAGTAGAGATGGAGTCAGATGTTGTTGTTGGTGGTGTTCTAGTGTACCAGTAGAGATGGAGTCAGATGTTGTTGTTGTTGGTATTCTAGTGTACCAGTAGAGATGGATTCAGATGTTGTTGTTGTTGTTGGTATTCTAGTGTACCAGTAGATATGGAGAGTCAGATGTTGTTGTTGGTATTCTAGTGTACCAGTAGAGATGGAGAGTCAGATGTTGTTGTTGGTATTCTAGTGTACCAGTAGAGATGGAGAGTCAGATGTTGTTGTTGGTGTTCTAGTGTACCAGTAGAGATGGAGTCAGATGTTGTTGTTGGTATTCTAGTGTACCAGTAGAGATGGGGTCAGATGTTGTTACTGTTGGTATTCTAGTGTACCAGTAGATATGGAGTCAGATGTTGTTGTTGGTATTCTAGTGTACCAGTAGATATGGAGTCAGATGTTGTTGTTGGTATTCTAGTGTACCAGTAGATATGGAGTCAGATGTTATTGTTGGTATTCTAGTGTACCAGTAGAGATGGAGTCAGATGTTGTTGTTGGTATTCTAGTGTACCAGTAGAGATGGAGTCAGATGTTGTTGTTGGTGTTCTAGTGTACCAGTAGAGATGGAGTCAGATGTTGTTGTTGGTGTTCTAGTGTACCAGTAGAGATGGAGTCAGATGTTGTTGTTGTTGGTGTTCTAGTGTACCAGTAGAGATGGAGTCAGATGTTGTTGTTGTTGGTGTTCTAGTGTACCAGTAGAGATGGGGTCAGATGTTGTTGTTGTTGGTATTCTAGTGTACCAGTAGAGATGGAGTCAGATGTTGTTGTTGTTGGTGTTCTAGTGTACCAGTAGAGATGGGGTCAGATGTTGTTACTGTTGGTATTCTAGTGTACCAGTAGATATGGAGTCAGATGTTGTTGTTGGTATTCTAGTGTACCAGTGGATATGGAGTCAGATGTTGTTGTTGGTATTCTAGTGTACCAGTAGATATGGAGTCAGATGTTATTGTTGGTATTCTAGTGTACCAGTAGATATGGAGTCAGATGTTGTTGTTGGTATTCTAGTGTACCAGTAGAGATGGAGTCAGATGTTGTTGTTGGTGTTCTAGTGTACCAGTAGAGATGGAGTCAGATGTTGTTGTTGTTGGTGTTCTAGTGTACCAGTAGAGATGGAGTCAGATGTTGTTGTTGTTGGTGTTCTAGTGTACCAGTAGAGATGGAGTCAGATGTTGTTGTTGTTGGTGTTCTAGTGTACCAGTAGAGATGGAGTCAGATGTTGTTGTTGGTGGTGTTCTAGTGTACCAGTAGAGATGGAGTCAGATGTTGTTGTTGTTGGTATTCTAGTGTACCAGTAGAGATGGATTCAGATGTTGTTGTTGTTGTTGGTATTCTAGTGTACCAGTAGAGATGGAGAGTCAGATGTTGTTGTTGGTATTCTAGTGTACCAGTAGAGATGGAGAGTCAGATGTTGTTGTTGGTGTTCTAGTGTACCAGTAGAGATGGAGTCAGATGTTGTTGTTGTTGGTGTTCTAGTGTACCAGTAGAGATGGAGTCAGATGTTGTTGTTGGTGATGTTCTAGTGTACCAGTAGAGATGGAGTCAGATGTTGTTGTTGTTGGTATTCTAGTGTACCAGTAGAGATGGATTCAGATGTTGTTGTTGTTGTTGGTATTCTAGTGTACCAGTAGAGATGGAGAGTCAGATGTTGTTGTTGGTATTCTAGTGTACCAGTAGAGATGGAGAGTCAGATGTTGTTGTTGGTGTTCTAGTGTACCAGTAGAGATGGAGTCAGATGTTGTTGTTGGTATTCTAGTGTACCAGTAGAGATGGGGTCAGATGTTGTTACTGTTGGTATTCTAGTGTACCAGTAGATATGGAGTCAGATGTTGTTGTTGGTATTCTAGTGTACCAGTAGATATGGAGTCAGATGTTGTTGTTGGTATTCTAGTGTACCAGTAGATATGGAGTCAGATGTTATTGTTGGTATTCTAGTGTACCAGTAGATATGGAGTCAGATGTTGTTGTTGGTATTCTAGTGTACCAGTAGAGATGGAGTCAGATGTTGTTGTTGGTGTTCTAGTGTACCAGTAGAGATGGAGTCAGATGTTGTTGTTGTTGGTGTTCTAGTGTACCAGTAGAGATGGAGTCAGATGTTGTTGTTGTTGGTGTTCTAGTGTACCAGTAGAGATGGAGTCAGATGTTGTTGTTGTTGGTGTTCTAGTGTACCAGTAGAGATGGAGTCAGATGTTGTTGTTGGTGGTGTTCTAGTGTACCAGTAGAGATGGAGTCAGATGTTGTTGTTGTTGGTATTCTAGTGTACCAGTAGAGATGGATTCAGATGTTGTTGTTGTTGTTGGTATTCTAGTGTACCAGTAGAGATGGAGAGTCAGATGTTGTTGTTGGTATTCTAGTGTACCAGTAGAGATGGAGAGTCAGATGTTGTTGTTGGTGTTCTAGTGTACCAGTAGATATGGAGTCAGATGTTGTTGTTGGTATTCTAGTGTACCAGTAGAAATGGAGTCAGATGTTGTTGTTGGTATTCTAGTGTACCAGTAGATATGGAGTCAGATGTTGTTGTTGGTATTCTAGTGTACCAGTAGAGATGGAGTCAGATGTTGTTGTTGGTGTTCTAGTGTACCAGTAGAGATGGAGTCAGATGTTGTTGTTGTTGGTGTTCTAGTGTACCAGTAGAGATGGAGTCAGATGTTGTTGTTGTTGGTGTTCTAGTGTACCAGTAGAGATGGAGTCAGATGTTGTTGTTGTTGGTGTTCTAGTGTACCAGTAGAGATGGAGTCAGATGTTGTTGTTGTTTGTATTCTAGTGTACCAGTAGAGATGGATTCAGATGTTGTTGTTGTTGTTGGTATTCTAGTGTACCAGTAGAGATGGAGAGTCAGATGTTGTTGTTGGTATTCTAGTGTACCAGTAGAGATGGAGAGTCAGATGTGGTTGTTGGTGTTCTAGTGTACCAGTAGAGATGGAGTCAGATGTTGTTGTTGGTATTCTAGTGTACCAGTAGAGATGGGGTCAGATGTTGTTACTGTTGGTATTCTAGTGTACCAGTAGAGATGGGGTCAGATGTTGTTGTTGGTATTCTAGTGTACCAGTAGATATGGAGTCAGATGTTGTTGTTGGTATTCTAGTGTACCAGTAGATATGGAGTCAGATGTTATTGTTGGTATTCTAGTGTACCAGTAGATATGGAGTCAGATGTTGTTGTTGGTATTCTAGTGTACCAGTAGAGATGGAGTCAGATGTTGTTGTTGGTGTTCTAGTGTACCAGTAGAGATGGAGTCAGATGTTGTTGTTGGTGGTGTTCTAGTGTACCCGTAGAGATGGAGGCAGATGTTGTTGTTGTTGGTGTTCTAGTGTACCAGTAGAGATGGAGTCAGATGTTGTTGTTGGTGGTGTTCTAGTGTACCAGTAGAGATGGAGTCAGATGTTGTTGTTGTTGGTATTCTAGTGTACCAGTAGAGATGGATTCAGATGTTGTTGTTGTTGTTGGTATTCTAGTGTACCAGTAGAGATGGAGAGTCGGATGTTGTTGTTGGTATTCTAGTGTACCAGTAGAGATAGAGTCAGATGTTGTTGTTGTTGGTGTTCTAGTGTACCAGTAGAGATGGAGTCAGATGTTGTTGTTGTTGGTGTTCTAGTGTACCAGTAGAGATGGAGAGTCAGATGTTGTTGTTGTTGTTGTTCTAGTGTACCAGTAGATATGGAGTCAGATGTTGTTGTTGTTGTTGGTGTTCTAGTGTACCAGTAGAGATGGAGAGTCAGATGTTGTTGTTATTGTTGGTGTTCTAGTGTACCAGTAGAGATGGAGTCAGATGTTGTTGTTGGTATTCTAGTGTACCAGTAGAGATGGAGTCAGATGTTGTTGTTGGTATTCTAGTGTACCAGTAGAGATTGAGAGTCAGATGTTGGTGTTGGTGTTCTAGTGTACCAGTAGAGATGGAGTCAGATGTTGTTGTTGCTGTTGGTATTCTAGTGTACCAGTAGAGATGGAGTCAGATGTTGTTGTTGTTGGTATTCTAGTGTACCAGTAGAGATGGAGTCAGATGTTGGTGTTGTTGGTGTTCTAGTGTACCAGTAGAGATGGGGTCAGATGTTGTTATTGTTGGTATTCTAGTGTACCAGTAGATATGGAGTCAGATGTTGTTGTTGGTATTCTAGTGTACCAGTAGATATGGAGTCAGATGTTGTTGTTGGTATTCTAGTGTACCAGTTGAGATGGAGTCAGATGTTGTTGTTGTTGGTGTTCTAGTGTACCAGTATAGATTGAGTCAGATGTTGTTGTTGTTGGTGTTCTAGTGTACCAGTAGAGATGGAGTCAGATGTTGTTGTTGTTGGTGTTCTAGTGTACCAGTAGAGATGGAGTCAGATGTTGTTGTTGGTGGTGTTCTAGTGTACCAGTAGAGATGGAGTCAGATGTTGTTGTTGTTGGTATTCTAGTGTACCAGTAGAGATGGATTCAGATGTTGTTGTTGTTGTTGGTATTCTAGTGTACCAGTAGAGATGGAGAGTCAGATGTTGTTGTTGGTATTCTAGTGTACCAGTAGAGATGGAGAGTCAGATGTTGTTGTTGGTGTTCTAGTGTACCAGTAGAGATGGAGTCAGATGTTGTTGTTGGTATTCTAGTGTACCAGTAGAGATGGGGTCAGATGTTGTTACTGTTGGTATTCTAGTGTACCAGTAGATATGGAGTCAGATGTTGTTGTTGGTATTCTAGTGTACCAGTAGATATGGAGTCAGATGTTGTTGTTGGTATTCTAGTGTACCAGTAGATATGGAGTCAGATGTTATTGTTGGTATTCTAGTGTACCAGTAGATATGGAGCCAGATGTTGTTGTTGGTATTCTAGTGTACCAGTAGAGATGGAGTCAGATGTCGTTGTTGGTGTTCTAGTGTACCAGTAGAGATGGAGTCAGATGTTGTTGTTGGTGTTCTAGTGTACCAGTAGAGATGGAGTCAGATGTTGTTGTTGTTGGTGTTCTAGTGTACCAGTAGAGATGGGGTCAGATGTTGTTGTTGTTGGTATTCTAGTGTACCAGTAGAGATGGAGTCAGATGTTGTTGTTGTTGGTGTTCTAGTGTACCAGTAGAGATGGGGTCAGATGTTGTTACTGTTGGTATTCTAGTGTACCAGTAGATATGGAGTCAGATGTTGTTGTTGGTATTCTAGTGTACCAGTAGATATGGAGTCAGATGTTGTTGTTGGTATTCTAGTGTACCAGTAGATATGGAGTCAGATGTTATTGTTGGTATTCTAGTGTACCAGTAGATATGGAGTCAGATGTTGTTGTTGGTATTCTAGTGTACCAGTAGATATTGAGTCAGATGTTGTTGTTGGTATTCTAGTGTACCAGTAGAGATGGAGTCAGATGTTGTTGTTGGTGTTCTAGTGTACCAGTAGAGATGGAGTCAGATGTTGTTGTTGGTGGTGTTCTAGTGTACCCGTAGAGATGGAGTCAGATGTTGTTGTTGTTGGTGTTCTAGTGTACCAGTAGAGATGGAGTCAGATGTTGTTGTTGGTGGTGTTCTAGTGTACCAGTAGAGATGGAGTCAGATGTTGTTGTTGTTGGTATTCTAGTGTACCAGTAGAGATGGATTCAGATGTTGTTGTTGTTGTTGGTATTCTAGTGTACCAGTAGAGATGGAGAGTCGGATGTTGTTGTTGGTATTCTAGTGTACCAGTAGAGATGGAGTCAGATGTTGTTGTTGTTGGTGTTCTAGTGTACCAGTAGAGATGGAGTCAGATGTTGTTGTTGTTGGTGTTCTAGTGTACCAGTAGAGATGGAGAGTCAGATGTTGTTGTTGTTGTTGTTGTTGTTCTAGTGTACCAGTAGATATGGAGTCAGATGTTGTTGTTGTTGTTGGTGTTCTAGTGTACCAGTAGAGATGGAGTCAGATGTTGTTGTTGTTGGTGGTGTTCAAGTGTACCAGTAGAGATGGAGAGTCAGATGTTGTTGTTATTGTTGGTGTTCTAGTGTACCAGTAGAGATGGAGTCAGATGTTGTTGTTGGTATTCTAGTGTACCAGTAGAGATGGAGTCAGATGTTGTTGTTGGTATTCTAGTGTACCAGTAGAGATGGAGAGTCAGATGTTGGTGTTGGTGTTCTAGTGTACCAGTAGAGATGGAGTCAGATGTTTTTGTTGCTGTTGGTATTCTAGTGTACCAGTAGAGATGGAGTCAGATGTTGTTGTTGTTGGTATTCTAGTGTACCAGTAGAGATGGAGTCAGATGTTGTTGTTGTTGGTGTTCTAGTGTACCAGTAGAGATGGGGTCAGATGTTGTTATTGTTGGTATTCTAGTGTACCAGTAGATATGGAGTCAGATGTTGTTGTTGGTATTCTAGTGTACCAGTAGATATGGAGTCAGATGTTGTTGTTGGTATTCTAGTGTACCAGTAGAGATGGAGTCAGATGTTGTTGTTGTTGGTGTTCTAGTGTACCAGTATAGATTGAGTCAGATGTTGTTGTTGTTGGTGTTCTAGTGTACCAGTAGAGATGGAGTCAGATGTTGTTGTTGTTGGTGTTCTAGTGTACCAGTAGAGATGGAGTCAGATGTTGTTGTTGGTGGTGGTCTAGTGTACCAGTAGAGATGGAGTCAGATGTTGTTGTTGTTGGTATTCTAGTGTACCAGTAGAGATGGATTCAGATGTTGTTGTTGTTGTTGGTATTCTAGTGTACCAGTAGAGATGGAGAGTCAGATGTTGTTGTTGGTATTCTAGTGTACCAGTAGAGATGGAGAGTCAGATGTTGTTGTTGGTGTTCTAGTGTACCAGTAGAGATGGAGTCAGATGTTGTTGTTGGTATTCTAGTGTACCAGTAGATATGGAGTCAGATGTTGTTGTTGGTATTCTAGTGTACGAGTAGAGATGGGGTCAGATGTTGTTACTGTTGGTATTCTAGTGTACCAGTAGAGATGGAGAGTCAGATGTTGTTGTTGGTATTCTAGTGTACCAGTAGAGATGGAGAGTCAGATGTTGTTGTTGGTATTCTAGTGTACGAGTAGAGATGGGGTCAGATGTTGTTACTGTTGGTATTCTAGTGTAACAGTAGATATGGAGTCAGATGTTGTTGTTGTTCTAGTGTACCAGTAGATATGGAGTCAGATGTTGTTGTTGGTATTCTAGTGTACCAGTAGATATGGAGTCAGATGTTGTTGTTGGTATTCTAGTGTACCAGTAGATATGGAGTCAGATGTTATTGTTGGTATTCTAGTGTACCAGTAGATATGGAGTCAGATGTTGTTGTTGGTATTCTAGTGTACCAGTAGAGATGGAGTCAGATGTCGTTGTTGGTGTTCTAGTGTACCAGTAGAGATGGAGTCAGATGTTGTTGTTGGTGTTCTAGTGTACCAGTAGAGATGGAGTCAGATGTTGTTGTTGTTGGTGTTCTAGTGTACCAGTAGAGATGGGGTCAGATGTTGTTGTTGTTGGTATTCTAGTGTACCAGTAGAGATGGAGTCAGATGTTGTTGTTGTTGGTGTTCTAGTGTACCAGTAGAGATGGGGTCAGATGTTGTTACTGTTGGTATTCTAGTGTACCAGTAGATATGGAGTCAGATGTTGTTGTTGGTATTCTAGTGTACCAGTAGATATGGAGTCAGATGTTGTTGTTGGTATTCTAGTGTACCAGTAGATATGGAGTCAGATGTTATTGTTGGTATTCTAGTGTACCAGTAGAGATGGATTCAGATGTTGTTGTTGTTGTTGGTATTCTAGTGTACCAGTAGAGATGGAGAGTCAGATGTTGTTGTTGGTATTCTAGTGTACCAGTAGAGATGGAGAGTCAGATGTTGTTGTTGGTGTTCTAGTGTACCAGTAGAGATGGAGTCAGATGTTGTTGTTGGTATTCTAGTGTACCAGTAGATATGGAGTCAGATGTTGTTGTTGGTATTCTAGTGTACCAGTAGATATGGAGTCAGATGTTATTGTTGGTATTCTAGTGTACCAGTAGATATGGAGTCAGATGTTGTTGTTGGTATTCTAGTGTACCAGTAGATATGGAGTCAGATGTTGTTGTTGGTATTCTAGTGTACCAGTAGAGATGGAGTCAGATGTTGTTGTTGGTGGTGTTCTAGTGTACCCGTAGAGATGGAGGCAGATGTTGTTGTTGTTGGTGTTCTAGTGTACCAGTAGAGATGGAGTCAGATGTTGTTGTTGGTGGTGTTCTAGTGTACCAGTAGAGATGGAGTCAGATGTTGTTGTTGTTGGTATTCTAGTGTACCAGTAGAGATGGATTCAGATGTTGTTGTTGTTGTTGGTATTCTAGTGTACCAGTAGAGATGGAGAGTCGGATGTTGCTGTTGGTATTCTAGTGTACCAGTAGAGATAGAGTCAGATGTTGTTGTTGTTGGTGTTCTAGTGCACCAGTAGAGATGGAGAGTCAGATGTTGTTGTTGTTGTTGTTGTTGTTCTAGTGTACCAGTAGATATGGAGTCAGATGTTGTTGTTGGTGTTCTAGTGTACCAGTAGAGATGGAGTCAGATGTTGTTGTTGTTGGTGGTGTTCAAGTGTACCAGTAGAGATGGAGAGTCAGATGTTGTTGTTATTGTTGGTGTTCTAGTGTACCAGTAGAGATGGAGTCAGATGTTGTTGTTGGTATTCTAGTGTACCAGTAGAGATGGAGTCAGATGTTGTTGTTGGTATTCTAGTGTACCAGTAGAGATGGAGAGTCAGATGTTGGTGTTGGTGTTCTAGTGTACCAGTAGAGATGGAGTCAGATGTTGTTGTTGCTGTTGGTATTCTAGTGTACCAGTAGAGATGGAGTCAGATGTTGTTGTTGTTGGTATTCTAGTGTACCAGTAGAGATGGAGTCAGATGTTGTTGTTGTTGGTGTTCTAGTGTACCAGTAGAGATGGGGTCAGATGTTGTTATTGTTGGTATTCTAGTGTACCAGTAGATATGGAGTCAGATGTTGTTGTTGGTATTCTAGTGTACCAGTAGATATGGAGTCAGATGTTGTTGTTGGTATTCTAGTGTACCAGTAGAGATGGAGTCAGATGTTGTTGTTGTTGGTGTTCTAGTGTACCAGTATAGATTGAGTCAGATGTTGTTGTTGTTGGTGTTCTAGTGTACCAGTAGAGATGGAGTCAGATGTTGTTGTTGTTGGTGTTCTAGTGTACCAGTAGAGATGGAGTCAGATGTTGTTGTTGGTGGTGGTCTAGTGTACCAGTAGAGATGGAGTCAGATGTTGTTGTTGGTATTCTAGTGTACCAGTAGAGATGGATTCAGATGTTGTTGTTGTTGTTGGTATTCTAGTGTACCAGTAGAGATGGAGAGTCAGATGTTGTTGTTGGTATTCTAGTGTACCAGTAGAGATGGAGAGTCAGATGTTGCTGTTGGTGTTCTAGTGTACCAGTAGAGATGGAGTCAGATGTTGTTGTTGGTATTCTAGTGTACGAGTAGAGATAAGGTCAGATGTTGTTACTGTTGGTATTCTAGTGTACCAGTAGATATGGAGTCAGATGTTGTTGTTGGTATTCTAGTGTACCAGTAGATATGGAGTCAGATGTTGTTGTTGGTATTCTAGTGTACCAGTAGATATGGAGTCAGATGTTATTGTTGGTATTCTAGTGTACCAGTAGATATGGAGTCAGATGTTGTTGTTGGTATTCTAGTGTACCAGTAGAGATGGAGTCAGATGTCGTTGTTGGTGTTCTAGTGTACCAGTAGAGATGGAGTCAGATGTTGTTGTTGGTGTTCTAGTGTACCAGTAGAGATGGAGTCAGATGTTGTTGTTGTTGGTGTTCTAGTGTACCAGTAGAGATGGGGTCAGATGTTGTTGTTGTTGGTATTCTAGTGTACCAGTAGAGATGGAGTCAGATGTTGTTGTTGTTGGTGTTCTAGTGTACCAGTAGAGATGGGGTCAGATGTTGTTACTGTTGGTATTCTAGTGTACCAGTAGATATGGAGTCAGATGTTGTTGTTGGTATTCTAGTGTACCAGTAGATATGGAGTCAGATGTTGTTGTTGGTATTCTAGTGTACCAGTAGATATGGAGTCAGATGTTATTGTTGGTATTCTAGTGTACCAGTAGAGATGGATTCAGATGTTGTTGTTGTTGTTGGTATTCTAGTGTACCAGTAGAGATGGAGAGTCAGATGTTGTTGTTGGTATTCTAGTGTACCAGTAGAGATGGAGAGTCAGATGTTGTTGTTGGTGTTCTAGTGTACCAGTAGAGATGGAGTCAGATGTTGTTGTTGGTATTCTAGTGTACCAGTAGAGATGGGGTCAGATGTTGTTACTGTTGGTATTCTAGTGTACCAGTAGATATGGAGTCAGATGTTGTTGTTGGTATTCTAGTGTACCAGTAGATATGGAGTCAGATGTTGTTGTTGGTATTCTAGTGTACCAGTAGATATGGAGTCAGATGTTATTGTTGGTATTCTAGTGTACCAGTAGATATGGAGTCAGATGTTGTTGTTGGTATTCTAGTGTACCAGTAGAGATGGAGTCAGATGTTGTTGTTGGTGTTCTAGTGTACCAGTAGAGATGGAGTCAGATGTTGTTGTTGGTGGTGTTCTAGTGTACCCGTAGAGATGGAGGCAGATGTTGTTGTTGTTGGTGTTCTAGTGTACCAGTAGAGATGGAGTCAGATGTTGTTGTTGGTGGTGTTCTAGTGTACCAGTAGAGATGGAGTCAGATGTTGTTGTTGTTGGTATTCTAGTGTACCAGTAGAGATGGATTCAGATGTTGTTGTTGTTGTTGGTATTCTAGTGTACCAGTAGAGATGGAGAGTCGGATGTTGTTGTTGGTATTCTAGTGTACCAGTAGAGATAGAGTCAGATGTTGTTGTTGTTGGTGTTCTAGTGTACCCGTAGAGATGGAGTCAGATGTTGTTGTTGTTGGTGTTCTAGTGTACCAGTAGAGATGGAGAGTCAGATGTTGTTGTTGTTGTTGTTGTTCTAGTGTACCAGTAGATATGGAGTCAGATGTTGTTGTTGTTGTTGGTGTTCTAGTGTACCAGTAGAGATGGAGAGTCAGATGTTGTTGTTATTGTTGGTGTTCTAGTGTACCAGTAGAGATGGAGTCAGATGTTGTTGTTGGTATTCTAGTGTACCAGTAGAGATGGAGTCAGATGTTGTTGTTGGTATTCTAGTGTACCAGTAGAGATTGAGAGTCAGATGTTGGTGTTGGTGTTCTAGTGTACCAGTAGAGATGGAGTCAGATGTTGTTGTTGCTGTTGGTATTCTAGTGTACCAGTAGAGATGGAGTCAGATGTTGTTGTTGTTGTTGGTATTCTAGTGTACCAGTAGAGATGGAGTCAGATGTTGTTGTTGTTGGTGTTCTAGTGTACCAGTAGAGATGGGGTCAGATGTTGTTATTGTTGGTATTCTAGTGTACCAGTAGATATGGAGTCAGATGTTGTTGTTGGTATTCTAGTGTACCAGTAGATATGGAGTCAGATGTTGTTGTTGGTATTCTAGTGTACCAGTAGAGATGGAGTCAGATGTTGTTGTTGTTGGTGTTCTAGTGTACCAGTATAGATTGAGTCAGATGTTGTTGTTGTTGGTGTTCTAGTGTACCAGTAGAGATGGAGTCAGATGTTGTTGTTGTTGGTGTTCTAGTGTACCAGTAGAGATGGAGTCAGATGTTGTTGTTGGTGGTGTTCTAGTGTACCAGTAGAGATGGAGTCAGATGTTGTTGTTGTTGGTATTCTAGTGTACCAGTAGAGATGGATTCAGATGTTGTTGTTGTTGTTGGTATTCTAGTGTACCAGTAGAGATGGAGAGTCAGATGTTGTTGTTGGTATTCTAGTGTACCAGTAGAGATGGAGAGTCAGATGTTGTTGTTGGTGTTCTAGTGTACCAGTAGAGATGGAGTCAGATGTTGTTGTTGGTATTCTAGTGTACCAGTAGAGATGGGGTCAGATGTTGTTACTGTTGGTATTCTAGTGTACCAGTAGATATGGAGTCAGATGTTGTTGTTGGTATTCTAGTGTACCAGTAGATATGGAGTCAGATGTTGTTGTTGGTATTCTAGTGTACCAGTAGATATGGAGTCAGATGTTATTGTTGGTATTCTAGTGTACCAGTAGATATGGAGTCAGATGTTGTTGTTGGTATTCTAGTGTACCAGTAGATATGGAGTCAGATGTTGTTGTTGGTATTCTAGTGTACCAGTAGAGATGGAGTCAGATGTCGTTGTTGGTGTTCTAGTGTACCAGTAGAGATGGAGTCAGATGTTGTTGTTGGTGTTCTAGTGTACCAGTAGAGATGGAGTCAGATGTTGTTGTTGTTGGTGTTCTAGTGTACCAGTAGAGATGGGGTCAGATGTTGTTGTTGTTGGTATTCTAGTGTACCAGTAGAGATGGAGTCAGATGTTGTTGTTGTTGGTGTTCTAGTGTACCAGTAGAGATGGGGTCAGATGTTGTTACTGTTGGTATTCTAGTGTACCAGGAGATATGGAGTCAGATGTTGTTGTTGGTATTCTAGTGTACCAGTAGATATGGAGTCAGATGTTGTTGTTGGTATTCTAGTGTACCAGTAGATATGGAGTCAGATGTTATTGTTGGTATTCTAGTGTACCAGTAGATATGGAGTCAGATGTTGTTGTTGGTATTCTAGTGTACCAGTAGATATTGAGTCAGATGTTGTTGTTGGTATTCTAGTGTACCAGTAGAGATGGAGTCAGATGTTGTTGTTGGTGTTCTAGTGTACCAGTAGAGATGGAGTCAGATGTTGTTGTTGGTGGTGTTCTAGTGTACCCGTAGAGATGGAGGCAGATGTTGTTGTTGTTGGTGTTCTAGTGTACCAGTAGAGATGGAGTCAGATGTTGTTGTTGGTGGTGTTCTAGTGTACCAGTAGAGATGGAGTCAGATGTTGTTGTTGTTGGTATTCTAGTGTACCAGTAGAGATGGATTCAGATGTTGTTGTTGTTGTTGGTATTCTAGTGTACCAGTAGAGATGGAGAGTCGGATGTTGTTGTTGGTATTCTAGTGTACCAGTAGAGATAGAGTCAGATGTTGTTGTTGTTGGTGTTCTAGTGTACCAGTAGAGATGGAGTCAGATGTTGTTGTTGTTGGTGTTCTAGTGTACCAGTAGAGATGGAGAGTCAGATGTTGTTGTTGTTGTTGTTGTTGTTCTAGTGTACCAGTAGATATGGAGTCAGATGTTGTTGTTGTTGTTGGTGTTCTAGTGTACCAGTAGAGATGGAGTCAGATGTTGTTGTTGTTGGTGGTGTTCAAGTGTACCAGTAGAGATGGAGAGTCAGATGTTGTTGTTATTGTTGGTGTTCTAGTGTACCAGTAGAGATGGAGTCAGATGTTGTTGTTGGTATTCTAGTGTACCAGTAGAGATGGAGTCAGATGTTGTTGTTGGTATTCTAGTGTACCAGTAGAGATGGAGAGTCAGATGTTGGTGTTGGTGTTCTAGTGTACCAGTAGAGATGGAGTCAGATGTTGTTGTTGCTGTTGGTATTCTAGTGTACCAGTAGAGATGGAGTCAGATGTTGTTGTTGTTGGTATTCTAGTGTACCAGTAGAGATGGAGTCAGATGTTGTTGTTGTTGGTGTTCTAGTGTACCAGTAGAGATGGGGTCAGATGTTGTTATTGTTGGTATTCTAGTGTACCAGTAAATATGGAGTCAGATGTTGTTGTTGGTATTCTAGTGTACCAGTAGATATGGAGTCAGATGTTGTTGTTGGTATTCTAGTGTACCAGTAGAGATGGAGTCAGATGTTGTTGTTGTTGGTGTTCTAGTGTACCAGTATAGATTGAGTCAGATGTTGTTGTTGTTGGTGTTCTAGTGTACCAGTAGAGATGGAGTCAGATGTTGTTGTTGTTGGTGTTCTAGTGTACCAGTAGAGATGGAGTCAGATGTTGTTGTTGGTGGTGGTCTAGTGTACCAGTAGAGATGGAGTCAGATGTTGTTGTTGTTGGTATTCTAGTGTACCAGTAGAGATGGATTCAGATGTTGTTGTTGTTGTTGGTATTCTAGTGTACCAGTAGAGATGGAGAGTCAGATGTTGTTGTTGGTATTCTAGTGTACCAGTAGAGATGGAGAGTCAGATGTTGTTGTTGGTGTTCTAGTGTACCAGTAGAGATGGAGTCAGATGTTGTTGTTGGTATTCTAGTGTACGAGTAGAGATGGGGTCAGATGTTGTTACTGTTGGTATTCTAGTGTACCAGTAGATATGGAGTCAGATGTTGTTGTTGGTATTCTAGTGTACCAGTAGATATGGAGTCAGATGTTGTTGTTGGTATTCTAGTGTACCAGTAGATATGGAGTCAGATGTTATTGTTGGTATTCTAGTGTACCAGTAGATATGGAGTCAGATGTTGTTGTTGGTATTCTAGTATACCAGTAGATATGGAGTCAGATGTTGTTGTTGGTGTTCTAGTGTACCAGTAGAGATGGAGTCAGATGTTGTTGTTGGTATTCTAGTGTACCAGTAGAGATGGAGTCAGATGTTGTTGTTGGTATTCTAGTGTACCAGTAGAGATGGGGTCAGATGTTGTTGTTGTTGGTATTCTAGTGTACCAGTAGAGATGGAGTCAGATGTTGTTGTTGTTGGTGTTCTAGTGTACCAGTAGAGATGGGGTCAGATGTTGTTGTTGTTGGTATTCTAGTGTACCAGTAGAGATGGAGTCAGATGTTGTTGTTGTTGGTGTTCTAGTGTACCAGTAGAGATGGGGTCAGATGTTGTTACTGTTGGTATTCTAGTGTACCAGTAGATATGGAGTCAGATGTTGTTGTTGGTATTCTAGTGTACCAGTAGATATGGAGTCAGATGTTGTTGTTGGTATTCTAGTGTACCAGTAGATATGGAGTCAGATGTTATTGTTGGTATTCTAGTGTACCAGTAGAGATGGATTCAGATGTTGTTGTTGTTGTTGGTATTCTAGTGTACCAGTAGAGATGGAGAGTCAGATGTTGTTGTTGGTATTCTAGTGTACCAGTAGAGATGGAGTCAGATGTTGTTGTTGGTATTCTAGTGTACCAGTAGAGATGGAGAGTCAGATGTTGTTGTTGGTGTTCTAGTGTACCAGTAGAGATGGAGTCAGATGTTGTTGTTGGTATTCTAGTGTACCAGTAGATATGGAGTCAGATGTTGTTGTTGGTATTCTAGTGTACCAGTAGATATGGAGTCAGATGTTATTGTTGGTATTCTAGTGTACCAGTAGATATGGAGTCAGATGTTGTTGTTGGTATTCTAGTGTACCAGTAGATATGGAGTCAGATGTTGTTGTTGGTATTCTAGTGTACCAGTAGAGATGGAGTCAGATGTTGTTGTTGGTGTTCTAGTGTACCAGTAGAGATGGAGTCAGATGTTGTTGTTGGTGGTGTTCTAGTGTACCCGTAGAGATGGAGGCAGATGTTGTTGTTGTTGGTGTTCTAGTGTACCAGTAGAGATGGAGTCAGATGTTGTTGTTGGTGGTGTTCTAGTGTACCAGTAGAGATGGAGTCAGATGTTGTTGTTGTTGTTGGTATTCTAGTGTACCAGTAGAGATGGATTCAGATGTTGTTGTTGTTGTTGGTATTCTAGTGTACCAGTAGAGATGGAGAGTCGGATGTTGTTGTTGGTATTCTAGTGTACCAGTAGAGATAGAGTCAGATGTTGTTGTTGTTGGTGTTCTAGTGTACCAGTAGAGATGGAGAGTCAGATGTTGTTGTTGTTGTTGTTGTTGTTCTAGTGTACCAGTAGATATGGAGTCAGATGTTGTTGTTGTTGTTGGTGTTCTAGTGTACCAGTAGAGATGGAGTCAGATGTTGTTGTTGTTGGTGGTGTTCAAGTGTACCAGTAGAGATGGAGAGTCAGATGTTGTTGTTGTTGGTGTTCTAGTGTACCAGTAGAGATGGAGTCAGATGTTGTTGTTGTTTGTATTCTAGTGTACCAGTAGAGATGGATTCAGATGTTGTTGTTGTTGTTGGTATTCTAGTGTACCAGTAGAGATGGAGAGTCAGATGTTGTTGTTGGTATTCTAGTGTACCAGTAGAGATGGAGAGTCAGATGTGGTTGTTGGTGTTCTAGTGTACCAGTAGAGATGGAGTCAGATGTTGTTGTTGGTATTCTAGTGTACCAGTAGAGATGGGGTCAGATGTTGTTACTGTTGGTATTCTAGTGTACCAGTAGATATGGAGTCAGATGTTGTTGTTGGTATTCTAGTGTACCAGTAGATATGGAGTCAGATGTTGTTGTTGGTATTCTAGTGTACCAGTAGATATGGAGTCAGATGTTATTGTTGGTATTCTAGTGTACCAGTAGATATGGAGTCAGATGTTGTTGTTGGTATTCTAGTGTACCAGTAGAGATGGAGTCAGATGTTGTTGTTGGTGTTCTAGTGTACCAGTAGAGATGGAGTCAGATGTTGTTGTTGGTGGTGTTCTAGTGTACTCGTAGAGATGGAGGCAGATGTTGTTGTTGTTGGTGTTCTAGTGTACCAGTAGAGATGGAGTCAGATGTTGTTGTTGGTGGTGTTCTAGTGTACCAGTAGAGATGGAGTCAGATGTTGTTGTTGTTGGTATTCTAGTGTACCAGTAGAGATGGATTCAGATGTTGTTGTTGTTGTTGGTATTCTAGTGTACCAGTAGAGATGGAGAGTCGGATGTTGTTGTTGGTATTCTAGTGTACCAGTAGAGATAGAGTCAGATGTTGTTGTTGTTGGTGTTCTAGTGTACCAGTAGAGATGGAGTCAGATGGTGTTGTTGGTATTCTAGTGTACCAGTAGAGATTGAGAGTCAGATGTTGGTGTTGGTGTTCTAGTGTACCAGTAGAGATGGAGTCAGATGTTGTTGTTGCTGTTGGTATTCTAGTGTACCAGTAGAGATGGAGTCAGATGTTGTTGTTGTTGGTATTCTAGTGTACCAGTAGAGATGGAGTCAGATGTTGTTGTTGTTGGTGTTCTAGTGTACCAGTAGAGATGGGGTCAGATGTTGTTATTGTTGGTATTCTAGTGTACCAGTAGATATGGAGTCAGATGTTGTTGTTGGTATTCTAGTGTACCAGTAGATATGGAGTCAGATGTTGTTGTTGGTATTCTAGTGTACCAGTAGAGATGGAGTCAGATGTTGTTGTTGTTGGTGTTCTAGTGTACCAGTATAGATTGAGTCAGATGTTGTTGTTGTTGGTGTTCTAGTGTACCAGTAGAGATGGAGTCAGATGTTGTTGTTGTTGGTGTTCTAGTGTACCAGTAGAGATGGAGTCAGATGTTGTTGTTGGTGGTGTTCTAGTGTACCAGTAGAGATGGAGTCAGATGTTGTTGTTGTTGGTATTCTAGTGTACCAGTAGAGATGGATTCAGATGTTGTTGTTGTTGGTATTCTAGTGTACCAGTAGAGATGGAGAGTCAGATGTTGTTGTTGGTATTCTAGTGTACCAGTAGAGATGGAGAGTCAGATGTTGTTGTTGGTGTTCTAGTGTACCAGTAGAGATGGAGTCAGATGTTGTTGTTGGTATTCTAGTGTACCAGTAGAGATGGGGTCAGATGTTGTTACTGTTGGTATTCTAGTGTACCAGTAGATATGGAGTCAGATGTTGTTGTTGGTATTCTAGTGTACCAGTAGATATGGAGTCAGATGTTGTTGTTGGTATTCTAGTGTACCAGTAGATATGGAGTCAGATGTTATTGTTGGTATTCTAGTGTACCAGTAGATATGGAGTCAGATGTTGTTGTTGGTATTCTAGTGTACCAGTAGAGATGGAGTCAGATGTCGTTGTTGGTGTTCTAGTGTACCAGTAGAGATGGAGTCAGATGTTGTTGTTGGTGTTCTAGTGTACCAGTAGAGATGGAGTCAGATGTTGTTGTTGTTGGTGTTCTAGTGTACCAGTAGAGATGGGGTCAGATGTTGTTGTTGTTGGTATTCTAGTGTACCAGTAGAGATGGAGTCAGATGTTGTTGTTGTTGGTGTTCTAGTGTACCAGTAGAGATGGGGTCAGATGTTGTTACTGTTGGTATTCTAGTGTACCAGTAGATATGGCGTCAGATGTTGTTGTTGGTATTCTAGTGTACCAGTAGATATGGAGTCAGATGTTGTTGTTGGTATTCTAGTGTACCAGTAGATATGGAGTCAGATGTTATTGTTGGTATTCTAGTGTACCAGTAGATATGGAGTCAGATGTTGTTGTTGGTATTCTAGTGTACCAGTAGATATTGAGTCAGATGTTGTTGGTATTCTAGTGTACCAGTAGAGATGGAGTCAGATGTTGTTGTTGGTGTTCTAGTGTACCTGTAGAGATGGAGTCAGATGTTGTTGTTGGTGGTGTTCTAGTGTACCCGTAGAGATGGAGGCAGATGTTGTTGTTGTTGGTGTTCTAGTGTACCAGTAGAGATGGAGTCAGATGTTGTTGTTGGTGGTGTTCTAGTGTACCAGTAGAGATGGAGTCAGATGTTGTTGTTGTTGGTATTCTAGTGTACCAGTAGAGATGGATTCAGATGTTGTTGTTGTTGTTGGTATTCTAGTGTACCAGTAGAGATGGAGAGTCGGATGTTGTTGTTGGTATTCTAGTGTACCAGTAGAGATAGAGTCAGATGTTGTTGTTGTTGGTGTTCTAGTGTACCAGTAGAGATGGAGTCAGATGTTGTTGTTGTTGGTGTTCTAGTGTACCAGTAGAGATGGAGAGTCAGATGTTGTTGTTGTTGTTGTTGTTGTTCTAGTGTACCAGTAGATATGGAGTCAGATGTTGTTGTTGTTGTTGGTGTTCTAGTGTACCAGTAGAGATGGAGTCAGATGTTGTTGTTGTTGGTGGTGTTCAAGTGTACCAGTAGAGATGGAGAGTCAGATGTTGTTGTTATTGTTGGTGTTCTAGTGTACCAGTAGAGATGGAGTCAGATGTTGTTGTTGGTATTCTAGTGTACCAGTAGAGATGGAGTCAGATGTTGTTGTTGGTATTCTAGTGTACCAGTAGAGATGGAGAGTCAGATGTTGGTGTTGGTGTTCTAGTGTACCAGTAGAGATGGAGTCAGATGTTGTTGTTGCTGTTGGTATTCTAGTGTACCAGTAGAGATGGAGTCAGATGTTGTTGTTGTTGGTATTCTAGTGTACCAGTAGAGATGGAGTCAGATGTTGTTGTTGTTGGTGTTCTAGTGTACCAGTAGAGATGGGGTCAGATGTTGTAATTGTTGGTATTCTAGTGTACCAGTAGATATGGAGTCAGATGTTGTTGTTGGTATTCTAGTGTACCAGTAGATATGGAGTCAGATGTTGTTGTTGGTATTCTAGTGTACCAGTAGAGATGGAGTCAGATGTTGTTGTTGTTGGTGTTCTAGTGTACCAGTATAGATTGAGTCAGATGTTGTTGTTGTTGGTGTTCTAGTGTACCAGTAGAGATGGAGTCAGATGTTGTTGTTGTTGGTGTTCTAGTGTACCAGTAGAGATGGAGTCAGATGTTGTTGTTGGTGGTGGTCTAGTGTACCAGTAGAGATGGAGTCAGATGTTGTTGTTGTTGGTATTCTAGTGTACCAGTAGAGATGGATTCAGATGTTGTTGTTGTTGTTGGTATTCTAGTGTACCAGTAGAGATGGAGAGTCAGATGTTGTTGTTGGTATTCTAGTGTACCAGTAGAGATGGAGAGTCAGATGTTGTTGTTGGTGTTCTAGTGTACCAGTAGAGATGGAGTCAGATGTTGTTGTTGGTATTCTAGTGTACGAGTAGAGATGGGGTCAGATGTTGTTACTGTTGGTATTCTAGTGTACCAGTAGATATGGAGTCAGATGTTGTTGTTGGTATTCTAGTGTACCAGTAGATATGGAGTCAGATGTTGTTGTTGGTATTCTAGTGTACCAGTAGATATGGAGTCAGATGTTATTGTTGGTATTCTAGTGTACCAGTAGATATGGAGTCAGATGTTGTTGTTGGTATTCTAGTATACCAGTAGATATGGAGTCAGATGTTGTTGTTGGTGTTCTAGTGTACCAGTAGAGATGGAGTCAGATGTTGTTGTTGGTATTCTAGTGTACCAGTAGAGATGGAGTCAGATGTTGTTGTTGGTATTCTAGTGTACCAGTAGAGATGGGGTCAGATGTTGTTGTTGTTGGTATTCTAGTGTACCAGTAGAGATGGAGTCAGATGTTGTTGTTGTTGGTGTTCTAGTGTACCAGTAGAGATGGGGTCAGATGTTGTTGTTGTTGGTATTCTAGTGTACCAGTAGAGATGGAGTCAGATGTTGTTGTTGTTGGTGTTCTAGTGTACCAGTAGAGATGGGGTCAGATGTTGTTACTGTTGGTATTCTAGTGTACCAGTAGATATGGAGTCAGATGTTGTTGTTGGTATTCTAGTGTACCAGTAGATATGGAGTCAGATGTTGTTGTTGGTATTCTAGTGTACCAGTAGATATGGAGTCAGATGTTATTGTTGGTATTCTAGTGTACCAGTAGAGATGGATTCAGATGTTGTTGTTGTTGTTGGTATTCTAGTGTACCAGTAGAGATGGAGAGTCAGATGTTGTTGTTGGTATTCTAGTGTACCAGTAGAGATGGAGTCAGATGTTGTTGTTGGTATTCTAGTGTACCAGTAGAGATGGAGAGTCAGATGTTGTTGTTGGTGTTCTAGTGTACCAGTAGAGATGGAGTCAGATGTTGTTGTTGGTATTCTAGTGTACCAGTAGATATGGAGTCAGATGTTGTTGTTGGTATTCTAGTGTACCAGTAGATATGGAGTCAGATGTTATTGTTGGTATTCTAGTGTACCAGTAGATATGGAGTCAGATGTTGTTGTTGGTATTCTAGTGTACCAGTAGATATGGAGTCAGATGTTGTTGTTGGTATTCTAGTGTACCAGTAGAGATGGAGTCAGATGTTGTTGTTGGTGTTCTAGTGTACCAGTAGAGATGGAGTCAGATGTTGTTGTTGGTGGTGTTCTAGTGTACCCGTAGAGATGGAGGCAGATGTTGTTGTTGTTGGTGTTCTAGTGTACCAGTAGAGATGGAGTCAGATGTTGTTGTTGGTGGTGTTCTAGTGTACCAGTAGAGATGGAGTCAGATGTTGTTGTTGTTGGTATTCTAGTGTACCAGTAGAGATGGATTCAGATGTTGTTGTTGTTGTTGGTATTCTAGTGTACCAGTAGAGATGGAGAGTCGGATGTTGTTGTTGGTATTCTAGTGTACCAGTAGAGATAGAGTCAGATGTTGTTGTTGTTGGTGTTCTAGTGTACCAGTAGAGATGGAGAGTCAGATGTTGTTGTTGTTGTTGTTGTTGTTCTAGTGTACCAGTAGATATGGAGTCAGATGTTGTTGTTGTTGTTGGTGTTCTAGTGTACCAGTAGAGATGGAGTCAGATGTTGTTGTTGTTGGTGGTGTTCAAGTGTACCAGTAGAGATGGAGAGTCAGATGTTGTTGTTGTTGGTGTTCTAGTGTACCAGTAGAGATGGAGTCAGATGTTGTTGTTGTTTGTATTCTAGTGTACCAGTAGAGATGGATTCAGATGTTGTTGTTGTTGTTGGTATTCTAGTGTACCAGTAGAGATGGAGAGTCAGATGTTGTTGTTGGTATTCTAGTGTACCAGTAGAGATGGAGAGTCAGATGTGGTTGTTGGTGTTCTAGTGTACCAGTAGAGATGGAGTCAGATGTTGTTGTTGGTATTCTAGTGTACCAGTAGAGATGGGGTCAGATGTTGTTACTGTTGGTATTCTAGTGTACCAGTAGATATGGAGTCAGATGTTGTTGTTGGTATTCTAGTGTACCAGTAGATATGGAGTCAGATGTTGTTGTTGGTATTCTAGTGTACCAGTAGATATGGAGTCAGATGTTATTGTTGGTATTCTAGTGTACCAGTAGATATGGAGTCAGATGTTGTTGTTGGTATTCTAGTGTACCAGTAGAGATGGAGTCAGATGTTGTTGTTGGTGTTCTAGTGTACCAGTAGAGATGGAGTCAGATGTTGTTGTTGGTGGTGTTCTAGTGTACTCGTAGAGATGGAGGCAGATGTTGTTGTTGTTGGTGTTCTAGTGTACCAGTAGAGATGGAGTCAGATGTTGTTGTTGGTGGTGTTCTAGTGTACCAGTAGAGATGGAGTCAGATGTTGTTGTTGTTGGTATTCTAGTGTACCAGTAGAGATGGATTCAGATGTTGTTGTTGTTGTTGGTATTCTAGTGTACCAGTAGAGATGGAGAGTCGGATGTTGTTGTTGGTATTCTAGTGTACCAGTAGAGATAGAGTCAGATGTTGTTGTTGTTGGTGTTCTAGTGTACCAGTAGAGATGGAGTCAGATGGTGTTGTTGGTATTCTAGTGTACCAGTAGAGATTGAGAGTCAGATGTTGGTGTTGGTGTTCTAGTGTACCAGTAGAGATGGAGTCAGATGTTGTTGTTGCTGTTGGTATTCTAGTGTACCAGTAGAGATGGAGTCAGATGTTGTTGTTGTTGGTATTCTAGTGTACCAGTAGAGATGGAGTCAGATGTTGTTGTTGTTGGTGTTCTAGTGTACCAGTAGAGATGGGGTCAGATGTTGTTATTGTTGGTATTCTAGTGTACCAGTAGATATGGAGTCAGATGTTGTTGTTGGTATTCTAGTGTACCAGTAGATATGGAGTCAGATGTTGTTGTTGGTATTCTAGTGTACCAGTAGAGATGGAGTCAGATGTTGTTGTTGTTGGTGTTCTAGTGTACCAGTATAGATTGAGTCAGATGTTGTTGTTGTTGGTGTTCTAGTGTACCAGTAGAGATGGAGTCAGATGTTGTTGTTGTTGGTGTTCTAGTGTACCAGTAGAGATGGAGTCAGATGTTGTTGTTGGTGGTGTTCTAGTGTACCAGTAGAGATGGAGTCAGATGTTGTTGTTGTTGGTATTCTAGTGTACCAGTAGAGATGGATTCAGATGTTGTTGTTGTTGGTATTCTAGTGTACCAGTAGAGATGGAGAGTCAGATGTTGTTGTTGGTATTCTAGTGTACCAGTAGAGATGGAGAGTCAGATGTTGTTGTTGGTGTTCTAGTGTACCAGTAGAGATGGAGTCAGATGTTGTTGTTGGTATTCTAGTGTACCAGTAGAGATGGGGTCAGATGTTGTTACTGTTGGTATTCTAGTGTACCAGTAGATATGGAGTCAGATGTTGTTGTTGGTATTCTAGTGTACCAGTAGATATGGAGTCAGATGTTGTTGTTGGTATTCTAGTGTACCAGTAGATATGGAGTCAGATGTTATTGTTGGTATTCTAGTGTACCAGTAGATATGGAGTCAGATGTTGTTGTTGGTATTCTAGTGTACCAGTAGAGATGGAGTCAGATGTCGTTGTTGGTGTTCTAGTGTACCAGTAGAGATGGAGTCAGATGTTGTTGTTGGTGTTCTAGTGTACCAGTAGAGATGGAGTCAGATGTTGTTGTTGTTGGTGTTCTAGTGTACCAGTAGAGATGGGGTCAGATGTTGTTGTTGTTGGTATTCTAGTGTACCAGTAGAGATGGAGTCAGATGTTGTTGTTGTTGGTGTTCTAGTGTACCAGTAGAGATGGGGTCAGATGTTGTTACTGTTGGTATTCTAGTGTACCAGTAGATATGGCGTCAGATGTTGTTGTTGGTATTCTAGTGTACCAGTAGATATGGAGTCAGATGTTGTTGTTGGTATTCTAGTGTACCAGTAGATATGGAGTCAGATGTTATTGTTGGTATTCTAGTGTACCAGTAGATATGGAGTCAGATGTTGTTGTTGGTATTCTAGTGTACCAGTAGATATTGAGTCAGATGTTGTTGTTGGTATTCTAGTGTACCAGTAGAGATGGAGTCAGATGTTGTTGTTGGTGTTCTAGTGTACCTGTAGAGATGGAGTCAGATGTTGTTGTTGGTGGTGTTCTAGTGTACCCGTAGAGATGGAGGCAGATGTTGTTGTTGTTGGTGTTCTAGTGTACCAGTAGAGATGGAGTCAGATGTTGTTGTTGGTGGTGTTCTAGTGTACCAGTAGAGATGGAGTCAGATGTTGTTGTTGTTGGTATTCTAGTGTACCAGTAGAGATGGATTCAGATGTTGTTGTTGTTGTTGGTATTCTAGTGTACCAGTAGAGATGGAGAGTCGGATGTTGTTGTTGGTATTCTAGTGTACCAGTAGAGATAGAGTCAGATGTTGTTGTTGTTGGTGTTCTAGTGTACCAGTAGAGATGGAGTCAGATGTTGTTGTTGTTGGTGTTCTAGTGTACCAGTAGAGATGGAGAGTCAGATGTTGTTGTTGTTGTTGTTGTTGTTCTAGTGTACCAGTAGATATGGAGTCAGATGTTGTTGTTGTTGTTGGTGTTCTAGTGTACCAGTAGAGATGGAGTCAGATGTTGTTGTTGTTGGTGGTGTTCAAGTGTACCAGTAGAGATGGAGAGTCAGATGTTGTTGTTATTGTTGGTGTTCTAGTGTACCAGTAGAGATGGAGTCAGATGTTGTTGTTGGTATTCTAGTGTACCAGTAGAGATGGAGTCAGATGTTGTTGTTGGTATTCTAGTGTACCAGTAGAGATGGAGAGTCAGATGTTGGTGTTGGTGTTCTAGTGTACCAGTAGAGATGGAGTCAGATGTTGTTGTTGCTGTTGGTATTCTAGTGTACCAGTAGAGATGGAGTCAGATGTTGTTGTTGTTGGTATTCTAGTGTACCAGTAGAGATGGAGTCAGATGTTGTTGTTGTTGGTGTTCTAGTGTACCAGTAGAGATGGGGTCAGATGTTGTAATTGTTGGTATTCTAGTGTACCAGTAGATATGGAGTCAGATGTTGTTGTTGGTATTCTAGTGTACCAGTAGATATGGAGTCAGATGTTGTTGTTGGTATTCTAGTGTACCAGTAGAGATGGAGTCAGATGTTGTTGTTGTTGGTGTTCTAGTGTACCAGTATAGATTGAGTCAGATGTTGTTGTTGTTGGTGTTCTAGTGTACCAGTAGAGATGGAGTCAGATGTTGTTGTTGTTGGTGTTCTAGTGTACCAGTAGAGATGGAGTCAGATGTTGTTGTTGGTGGTGGTCTAGTGTACCAGTAGAGATGGAGTCAGATGTTGTTGTTGTTGGTATTCTAGTGTACCAGTAGAGATGGATTCAGATGTTGTTGTTGTTGTTGGTATTCTAGTGTACCAGTAGAGATGGAGAGTCAGATGTTGTTGTTGGTATTCTAGTGTACCAGTAGAGATGGAGAGTCAGATGTTGTTGTTGGTGTTCTAGTGTACCAGTAGAGATGGAGTCAGATGTTGTTGTTGGTATTCTAGTGTACGAGTAGAGATGGGGTCAGATGTTGTTACTGTTGGTATTCTAGTGTACCAGTAGATATGGAGTCAGATGTTGTTGTTGGTATTCTAGTGTACCAGTAGATATGGAGTCAGATGTTGTTGTTGGTATTCTAGTGTACCAGTAGATATGGAGTCAGATGTTATTGTTGGTATTCTAGTGTACCAGTAGATATGGAGTCAGATGTTGTTGTTGGTATTCTAGTATACCAGAGATGGAGTCAGATGTCGTTGTTGGTGTTCTAGTGTACCAGTAGAGATGGAGTCAGATGTTGTTGTTGGTGTTCTAGTGTACCAGTAGAGATGGAGTCAGATGTTGTTGTTGTTGGTGTTCTAGTGTACCAGTAGAGATGGGGTCAGATGTTGTTGTTGTTGGTATTCTAGTGTACCAGTAGAGATGGAGTCAGATGTTGTTGTTGTTGGTGTTCTAGTGTACCAGTAGAGATGGGGTCAGATGTTGTTACTGTTGGTATTCTAGTGTACCAGTAGATATGGAGTCAGATGTTGTTGTTGGTATTCTAGTGTACCAGTAGATATGGAGTCAGATGTTGTTGTTGGTATTCTAGTGTACCAGTAGATATGGAGTCAGATGTTATTGTTGGTATTCTAGTGTACCAGTAGAGATGGATTCAGATGTTGTTGTTGTTGTTGGTATTCTAGTGTACCAGTAGATATGGAGTCAGATGTTGTTGTTGGTATTCTAGTGTACCAGTAGAGATGGAGTCAGATGTTGTTGTTGTTGGTGTTCTAGTGTACCAGTAGAGATGGGGTCAGATGTTGTTACTGTTGGTATTCTAGTGTACCAGTAGATATGGAGTCAGATGTTGTTGTTGGTATTCTAGTGTACCAGTAGATATGGAGTCAGATGTTGTTGTTGGTATTCTAGTGTACCAGTAGATATGGAGTCAGATGTTATTGTTGGTATTCTAGTGTACCAGTAGAGATGGATTCAGATGTTGTTGTTGTTGTTGGTATTCTAGTGTACCAGTAGAGATGGAGAGTCAGATGTTGTTGTTGGTATTCTAGTGTACCAGTAGAGATGGAGAGTCAGATGTTGTTGTTGGTGTTCTAGTGTACCAGTAGAGATGGAGTCAGATGTTGTTGTTGGTATTCTAGTGTACCAGTAGAGATGGAGTCAGATGTTATTGTTGGTATTCTAGTGTACCAGTAGATATGGAGTCAGATGTTGTTGTTGGTATTCTAGTGTACCAGTAGAGATGGAGAGTCAGATGTTGTTGTTGGTATTCTAGTGTACCAGTAGAGATGGAGTCAGATGTTGTTGTTGGTGTTCTAGTGTACCAGTAGAGATGGAGTCAGATGTTGTTGTTGGTATTCTAGTGTACCAGTAGAGATGGAGTCAGATGTTGTTGTTGGTATTCTAGTGTACCCGTAGAGATGGAGGCAGATGTTGTTGTTGTTGGTGTTCTAGTGTACCAGTAGAGATGGAGAGTCAGATGTTGTTGTTGGTGTTCTAGTGTACCAGTAGAGATGGAGAGTCAGATGTTGTTGTTATTGTTGGTGTTCTAGTGTACCAGTAGAGATGGAGTCAGATGTTGTTGTTGGTATTCTAGTGTACCAGTAGAGATGGAGAGTCAGATGTTGTTGTTGGTATTCTAGTGTACCAGTAGAGATGGAGAGTCAGATGTTGTTGTTGGTGTTCTAGTGTACCAGTAGAGATGGAGTCAGATGTTGTTGTTGGTATTCTAGTGTACCAGTAGAGATGGGGTCAGATGTTGTTACTGTTGGTATTCTAGTGTACCAGTAGATATGGAGTCAGATGTTGTTGTTGGTATTCTAGTGTACCAGTAGATATGGAGTCAGATGTTGTTGTTGGTATTCTAGTGTACCAGTAGATATGGAGTCAGATGTTATTGTTGGTATTCTAGTGTACCAGTAGATATGGAGTCAGATGTTGTTGTTGGTATTCTAGTGTACCAGTAGAGATGGAGTCAGATGTCGTTGTTGGTGTTCTAGTGTACCAGTAGAGATGGAGTCAGATGTTGTTGTTGGTGTTCTAGTGTACCAGTAGAGATGGAGTCAGATGTTGTTGTTGTTGGTGTTCTAGTGTACCAGTAGAGATGGGGTCAGATGTTGTTGTTGTTGGTATTCTAGTGTACCAGTAGAGATGGAGTCAGATGTTGTTGTTGTTGGTGTTCTAGTGTACCAGTAGAGATGGGGTCAGATGTTGTTACTGTTGGTATTCTAGTGTACCAGTAGATATGGCGTCAGATGTTGTTGTTGGTATTCTAGTGTACCAGTAGATATGGAGTCAGATGTTGTTGTTGGTATTCTAGTGTACCAGTAGATATGGAGTCAGATGTTATTGTTGGTATTCTAGTGTACCAGTAGATATGGAGTCAGATGTTGTTGTTGGTATTCTAGTGTACCAGTAGATATTGAGTCAGATGTTGTTGTTGGTATTCTAGTGTACCAGTAGAGATGGAGTCAGATGTTTTTGTTGGTGTTCTAGTGTACCTGTAGAGATGGAGTCAGATGTTGTTGTTGGTGGTGTTCTAGTGTACCCGTAGAGATGGAGGCAGATGTTGTTGTTGTTGGTGTTCTAGTGTACCAGTAGAGATGGAGTCAGATGTTGTTGTTGGTGGTGTTCTAGTGTACCAGTAGAGATGGAGTCAGATGTTGTTGTTGTTGGTATTCTAGTGTACCAGTAGAGATGGATTCGGATGTTGTTGTTGTTGTTGGTATTCTAGTGTACCAGTAGAGATGGAGAGTCGGATGTTGTTGTTGGTATTCTAGTGTACCAGTAGAGATAGAGTCAGATGTTGTTGTTGTTGGTGTTCTAGTGTACCAGTAGAGATGGAGTCAGATGTTGTTGTTGTTGGTGTTCTAGTGTACCAGTAGAGATGGAGAGTCAGATGTTGTTGTTGTTGTTGTTGTTGTTCTAGTGTACCAGTAGATATGGAGTCAGATGTTGTTGTTGTTGTTGGTGTTCTAGTGTACCAGTAGAGATGGAGTCAGATGTTGTTGTTGTTGGTGGTGTTCAAGTGTACCAGTAGAGATGGAGAGTCAGATGTTGTTGTTATTGTTGGTGTTCTAGTGTACCAGTAGAGATGGAGTCAGATGTTGTTGTTGGTATTCTAGTGTACCAGTAGAGATGGAGTCAGATGTTGTTGTTGGTATTCTAGTGTACCAGTAGAGATGGAGAGTCAGATGTTGGTGTTGGTGTTCTAGTGTACCAGTAGAGATGGAGTCAGATGTTGTTGTTGCTGTTGGTATTCTAGTGTACCAGTAGAGATGGAGTCAGATGTTGTTGTTGTTGGTATTCTAGTGTACCAGTAGAGATGGAGTCAGATGTTGTTGTTGTTGGTGTTCTAGTGTACCAGTAGAGATGGGGTCAGATGTTGTAATTGTTGGTATTCTAGTGTACCAGTAGATATGGAGTCAGATGTTGTTGTTGGTATTCTAGTGTACCAGTAGATATGGAGTCAGATGTTGTTGTTGGTATTCTAGTGTACCAGTAGAGATGGAGTCAGATGTTGTTGTTGTTGGTGTTCTAGTGTACCAGTATAGATTGAGTCAGATGTTGTTGTTGTTGGTGTTCTAGTGTACCAGTAGAGATGGAGTCAGATGTTGTTGTTGTTGGTGTTCTAGTGTACCAGTAGAGATGGAGTCAGATGTTGTTGTTGGTGGTGGTCTAGTGTACCAGTAGAGATGGAGTCAGATGTTGTTGTTGTTGGTATTCTAGTGTACCAGTAGAGATGGATTCAGATGTTGTTGTTGTTGTTGGTATTCTAGTGTACCAGTAGAGATGGAGAGTCAGATGTTGTTGTTGGTATTCTAGTGTACCAGTAGAGATGGAGAGTCAGATGTTGTTGTTGGTGTTCTAGTGTACCAGTAGAGATGGAGTCAGATGTTGTTGTTGGTATTCTAGTGTACGAGTAGAGATGGGGTCAGATGTTGTTACTGTTGGTATTCTAGTGTACCAGTAGATATGGAGTCAGATGTTGTTGTTGGTATTCTAGTGTACCAGTAGATATGGAGTCAGATGTTGTTGTTGGTATTCTAGTGTACCAGTAGATATGGAGTCAGATGTTATTGTTGGTATTCTAGTGTACCAGTAGATATGGAGTCAGATGTTGTTGTTGGTATTCTAGTATACCAGTAGAGATGGAGTCAGATGTCGTTGTTGGTGTTCTAGTGTACCAGTAGAGATGGAGTCAGATGTTGTTGTTGGTGTTCTAGTGTACCAGTAGAGATGGAGTCAGATGTTGTTGTTGTTGGTGTTCTAGTGTACCAGTAGAGATGGGGTCAGATGTTGTTGTTGTTGGTATTCTAGTGTACCAGTAGAGATGGAGTCAGATGTTGTTGTTGTTGGTGTTCTAGTGTACCAGTAGAGATGGGGTCAGATGTTGTTACTGTTGGTATTCTAGTGTACCAGTAGATATGGAGTCAGATGTTGTTGTTGGTATTCTAGTGTACCAGTAGATATGGAGTCAGATGTTGTTGTTGGTATTCTAGTGTACCAGTAGATATGGAGTCAGATGTTATTGTTGGTATTCTAGTGTACCAGTAGAGATGGATTCAGATGTTGTTGTTGTTGTTGGTATTCTAGTGTACCAGTAGATATGGAGTCAGATGTTGTTGTTGGTATTCTAGTGTACCAGTAGAGATGGAGTCAGATGTTGTTGTTGTTGGTGTTCTAGTGTACCAGTAGAGATGGGGTCAGATGTTGTTACTGTTGGTATTCTAGTGTACCAGTAGATATGGAGTCAGATGTTGTTGTTGGTATTCTAGTGTACCAGTAGATATGGAGTCAGATGTTGTTGTTGGTATTCTAGTGTACCAGTAGATATGGAGTCAGATGTTATTGTTGGTATTCTAGTGTACCAGTAGAGATGGATTCAGATGTTGTTGTTGGTATTCTAGTGTACCAGTAGAGATGGAGAGTCAGATGTTGTTGTTGGTATTCTAGTGTACCAGTAGAGATGGAGAGTCAGATGTTGTTGTTGGTGTTCTAGTGTACCAGTAGAGATGGAGTCAGATGTTGTTGTTGGTATTCTAGTGTACCAGTAGATATGGAGTCAGATGTTGTTGTTGGTATTCGAGTGTACCAGTAGATATGGAGTCAGATGTTATTGTTGGTATTCTAGTGTACCAGTAGATATGGAGTCAGATGTTGTTGTTGGTATTCTAGTGTACCAGTAGATATGGAGTCAGATGTTGTTGTTGGTATTCTAGTGTACCAGTAGAAATGGAGTCAGATGTTGTTGTTGGTGTTCTAGTGTACCAGTAGAGATGGAGTCAGATGTTGTTGTTGGTATTCTAGTGTACCAGTAGAGATGGAGTCAGATGTTGTTGTTGGTATTCTAGTGTACCCGTAGAGATGGAGGCAGATGTTGTTGTTGTTGGTGTTCTAGTGTACCAGTAGAGATGGAGTCAGATGTTGTTGTTGGTGGTGTTCTAGTGTACCAGTAGAGATGGAGTCAGATGTTGTTGTTGTTGGTATTCTAGTGTACCAGTAGAGATGGATTCAGATGTTGTTGTTGTTGTTGGTATTCTAGTGTACCAGTAGAGATGGAGAGTCGGATGTTGTTGTTGGTATTCTAGTGTACCAGTAGAGATAGAGTCAGATGTTGTTGTTGTTGGTGTTCTAGTGCACCAGTAGAGATGGAGAGTCAGATGTTGTTGTTGTTGTTGTTGTTGTTCTAGTGTACCAGTAGATATGGAGTCAGATGTTGTTGTTGGTGTTCTAGTGTACCAGTAGAGATGGAGTCAGATGTTGTTGTTGTTGGTGGTGTTCAAGTGTACCAGTAGAGATGGAGAGTCAGATGTTGTTGTTATTGTTGGTGTTCTAGTGTACCAGTAGAGATGGAGTCAGATGTTGTTGTTGGTATTCTAGTGTACCAGTAGAGATGGAGTCAGATGTTGTTGTTGGTATTCTAGTGTACCAGTAGAGATGGAGAGTCAGATGTTGGTGTTGGTGTTCTAGTGTACCAGTAGAGATGGAGTCAGATGTTGTTGTTGCTGTTGGTATTCTAGTGTACCAGTAGAGATGGAGTCAGATGTTGTTGTTGTTGGTATTCTAGTGTACCAGTAGAGATGGAGTCAGATGTTGTTGTTGTTGGTGTTCTAGTGTACCAGTAGAGATGGGGTCAGATGTTGTTATTGTTGGTATTCTAGTGTACCAGTAGATATGGAGTCAGATGTTGTTGTTGGTATTCTAGTGTACCAGTAGATATGGAGTCAGATGTTGTTGTTGGTATTCTAGTGTACCAGTAGAGATGGAGTCAGATGTTGTTGTTGTTGGTGTTCTAGTGTACCAGTATAGATTGAGTCAGATGTTGTTGTTGTTGGTGTTCTAGTGTACCAGTAGAGATGGAGTCAGATGTTGTTGTTGTTGGTGTTCTAGTGTACCAGTAGAGATGGAGTCAGATGTTGTTGTTGGTGGTGGTCTAGTGTACCAGTAGAGATGGAGTCAGATGTTGTTGTTGTTGGTATTCTAGTGTACCAGTAGAGATGGATTCAGATGTTGTTGTTGTTGTTGGTATTCTAGTGTACCAGTAGAGATGGAGAGTCAGATGTTGTTGTTGGTATTCTAGTGTACCAGTAGAGATGGAGAGTCAGATGTTGTTGTTGGTGTTCTAGTGTACCAGTAGAGATGGAGTCAGATGTTGTTGTTGGTATTCTAGTGTACGAGTAGAGATAAGGTCAGATGTTGTTACTGTTGGTATTCTAGTCTACCAGTAGATATGGAGTCAGATGTTGTTGTTGGTATTCTAGTGTACCAGTAGATATGGAGTCAGATGTTGTTGTTGGTATTCTAGTGTACCAGTAGATATGGAGTCAGATGTTATTGTTGGTATTCTAGTGTACCAGTAGATATGGAGTCAGATGTTGTTGTTGGTATTCTAGTGTACCAGTAGAGATGGAGTCAGATGTTGTTGTTGGTGTTCTAGTGTACCAGTAGAGATGGAGTCAGATGTTGTTGTTGTTGGTGTTCTAGTGTACCAGTAGAGATGGAGTCAGATGTTGTTGTTGTTGGTATTCTAGTGTACCAGTAGATATGGAGTCAGATGTTGTTGTTGTTGGTATTCTAGTGTACCAGTAGAGATGGAGTCAGATGTTGTTGTTGTTGGTGTTCTAGTGTACCAGTAGAGATGGAGTCAGATGTTGTTGTTGGTGTTCTAGTGTACCAGTAGAGATGGAGTCAGATGTTGTTGTTGTTGGTGTTCTAGTGTACCAGTAGATATGGAGTCAGATGTTGTTGTTGTTGGTATTCTAGTGTACCAGTAGATATGGAGTCAGATGTTGTTGTTGTTGGTATTCTAGTGTACCAGTAGAGATGGAGTCAGATGTTGTTGTTGTTGGTGTTCTAGTGTACCAGTAGAGATGGAGTCAGATGTTGTTGTTGGTGTTCTAGTGTACCAGTAGAGATGGAGTCAGATGTTGTTGTTGTTGGTGTTCTAGTGTACCAGTAGAGATGGGGTCAGATGTTGTTGTTGTTGGTATTCTAGTGTACCAGTAGAGATGGAGTCAGATGTTGTTGTTGTTGGTGTTCTAGTGTACCAGTAGAGATGGGGTCAGATGTTGTTACTGTTGGTATTCTAGTGTACCAGTAGATATGGAGTCAGATGTTGTTGTTGGTATTCTAGTGTACCAGTAGATATGGAGTCAGATGTTGTTGTTGGTATTCTAGTGTACCAGTAGATATGGAGTCAGATGTTATTGTTGGTATTCTAGTGTACCAGTAGAGATGGATTCAGATGTTGTTGTTGTTGTTGTTGGTATTCTAGTGTACCAGTAGAGATGGAGAGTCAGATGTTGTTGTTGGTATTCTAGTGTACCAGTAGAGATGGAGAGTCAGATGTTGTTGTTGGTGTTCTAGTGTACCAGTAGAGATGGAGTCAGATGTTGTTGTTGGTATTCTAGTGTACCAGTAGAGATGGGGTCAGATGTTGTTACTGTTGGTATTCTAGTGTACCAGTAGATATGGAGTCAGATGTTGTTGTTGGTATTCTAGTGTACCAGTAGATATGGAGTCAGATGTTGTTGTTGGTATTCTAGTGTACCAGTAGATATGGAGTCAGATGTTATTGTTGGTATTCTAGTGTACCAGTAGATATGGAGTCAGATGTTGTTGTTGGTATTCTAGTGTACCAGTAGAGATGGAGTCAGATGTTGTTGTTGGTGTTCTAGTGTACCAGTAGAGATGGAGTCAGATGTTGTTGTTGGTGGTGTTCTAGTGTACCCGTAGAGATGGAGGCAGATGTTGTTGTTGTTGGTGTTCTAGTGTACCAGTAGAGATGGAGTCAGATGTTGTTGTTGGTGGTGTTCTAGTGTACCAGTAGAGATGGAGTCAGATGTTGTTGTTGTTGGTATTCTAGTGTACCAGTAGAGATGGATTCAGATGTTGTTGTTGTTGTTGGTATTCTAGTGTACCAGTAGAGATGGAGAGTCGGATGTTGTTGTTGGTATTCTAGTGTACCAGTAGAGATAGAGTCAGATGTTGTTGTTGTTGGTGTTCTAGTGTACCCGTAGAGATGGAGTCAGATGTTGTTGTTGTTGGTGTTCTAGTGTACCAGTAGAGATGGAGAGTCAGATGTTGTTGTTGTTGTTGTTGTTCTAGTGTACCAGTAGATATGGAGTCAGATGTTGTTGTTGTTGTTGGTGTTCTAGTGTACCAGTAGAGATGGAGAGTCAGATGTTGTTGTTATTGTTGGTGTTCTAGTGTACCAGTAGAGATGGAGTCAGATGTTGTTGTTGGTATTCTAGTGTACCAGTAGAGATGGAGTCAGATGTTGTTGTTGGTATTCTAGTGTACCAGTAGAGATTGAGAGTCAGATGTTGGTGTTGGTGTTCTAGTGTACCAGTAGAGATGGAGTCAGATGTTGTTGTTGCTGTTGGTATTCTAGTGTACCAGTAGAGATGGAGTCAGATGTTGTTGTTGTTGGTATTCTAGTGTACCAGTAGAGATGGAGTCAGATGTTGTTGTTGTTGGTGTTCTAGTGTACCAGTAGAGATGGGGTCAGATGTTGTTATTGTTGGTATTCTAGTGTACCAGTAGATATGGAGTCAGATGCTGTTGTTGGTATTCTAGTGTACCAGTAGATATGGAGTCAGATGTTGTTGTTGGTATTCTAGTGTACCAGTAGAGATGGAGTCAGATGTTGTTGTTGTTGGTGTTCTAGTGTACCAGTATAGATTGAGTCAGATGTTGTTGTTGTTGGTGTTCTAGTGTACCAGTAGAGATGGAGTCAGATGTTGTTGTTGTTGGTGTTCTAGTGTACCAGTAGAGATGGAGTCAGATGTTGTTGTTGTTGGTGTTCTAGTGTACCAGTAGAGATGGAGTCAGATGTTGTTGTTGTTGGTATTCTAGTGTACCAGTAGAGATGGATTCAGATGTTGTTGTTGTTGTTGGTATTCTAGTGTACCAGTAGAGATGGAGAGTCAGATGTTGTTGTTGGTATTCTAGTGTACCAGTAGAGATGGAGAGTCAGATGTTGTTGTTGGTGTTCTAGTGTACCAGTAGAGATGGAGTCAGATGTTGTTGTTGGTATTCTAGTGTACCAGTAGAGATGGGGTCAGATGTTGTTACTGTTGGTATTCTAGTGTACCAGTAGATATGGAGTCAGATGTTGTTGTTGGTATTCTAGTGTACCAGTAGATATGGAGTCAGATGTTGTTGTTGGTATTCTAGTGTACCAGTAGATATGGAGTCAGATGTTATTGTTGGTATTCTAGTGTACCAGTAGATATGGAGTCAGATGTTGTTGTTGGTATTCTAGTGTACCAGTAGAGATGGAGTCAGATGTCGTTGTTGGTGTTCTAGTGTACCAGTAGAGATGGAGTCAGATGTTGTTGTTGGTGTTCTAGTGTACCAGTAGAGATGGAGTCAGATGTTGTTGTTGTTGGTGTTCTAGTGTACCAGTAGAGATGGGGTCAGATGTTGTTGTTGTTGGTATTCTAGTGTACCAGTAGAGATGGAGTCAGATGTTGTTGTTGTTGGTGTTCTAGTGTACCAGTAGAGATGGGGTCAGATGTTGTTACTGTTGGTATTCTAGTGTACCAGTAGATATGGAGTCAGATGTTGTTGTTGGTATTCTAGTGTACCAGTAGATATGGAGTCAGATGTTGTTGTTGGTATTCTAGTGTACCAGTAGATATGGAGTCAGATGTTATTGTTGGTATTCTAGTGTACCAGTAGATATGGAGTCAGATGTTGTTGTTGGTATTCTAGTGTACCAGTAGATATTGAGTCAGATGTTGTTGTTGGTATTCTAGTGTACCAGTAGAGATGGAGTCAGATGTTGTTGTTGGTGTTCTAGTGTACCAGTAGAGATGGAGTCAGATGTTGTTGTTGGTGGTGTTCTAGTGTACCCGTAGAGATGGAGGCAGATGTTGTTGTTGTTGGTGTTCTAGTGTACCAGTAGAGATGGAGTCAGATGTTGTTGTTGGTGGTGTTCTAGTGTACCAGTAGAGATGGAGTCAGATGTTGTTGTTGTTGGTATTCTAGTGTACCAGTAGAGATGGAGTCAGATGTTGTTGTTGTTGGTGTTCTAGTGTACCAGTAGAGATGGAGTCAGATGTTGTTGTTGTTGGTATTCTAGTGTACCAGTAGAGATGGAGAGTCGGATGTTGTTGTTGGTATTCTAGTGTACCAGTAGAGATGGAGAGTCGGATGTTGTTGTTGGTATTCTAGTGTACCAGTAGAGATAGAGTCAGATGTTGTTGTTGTTGGTGTTCTAGTGTACCAGTAGAGATGGAGAGTCAGATGTTGTTGTTGTTGTTGTTGTTGTTCTAGTGTACCAGTAGATATGGAGTCAGATGTTGTTGTTGTTGTTGGTGTTCTAGTGTACCAGTAGAGATGGAGTCAGATGTTGTTGTTGTTGGTGGTGTTCAAGTGTACCAGTAGAGATGGAGAGTCAGATGTTGTTGTTATTGTTGGTGTTCTAGTGTACCAGTAGAGATGGAGTCAGATGTTGTTGTTGGTATTCTAGTGTACCAGTAGAGATGGAGTCAGATGTTGTTGTTGGTATTCTAGTGTACCAGTAGAGATGGAGAGTCAGATGTTGGTGTTGGTGTTCTAGTGTACCAGTAGAGATGGAGTCAGATGTTGTTGTTGCTGTTGGTATTCTAGTGTACCAGTAGAGATGGAGTCAGATGTTGTTGTTGTTGGTATTCTAGTGTACCAGTAGAGATGGAGTCAGATGTTGTTGTTGGTATTCTAGTGTACCAGTAGATATGGAGTCAGATGTTATTGTTGGTATTCTAGTGTACCAGTAGATATGGAGTCAGATGTTGTTGTTGGTATTCTAGTATACCAGGGGCCTCATTTATCATTGAGGTACGCCTTCTTTTACACGGTCTTTTTCGCGAGTTCAGGCGTACGCCATTTGCCCCCCCCACATTGCGATTTATCAAGCCGTAAGGGCGAAAATTTAGTCGCCTTTCTCCGCGCTTTTGTACGACACCTCTCCAGTTGGCGTACCGATTTACACGGTGTTCTACGCCCTTCTTGAACACAGGGGGAACTGGCGACGCAGGTGGTGCGTCGGTGAATTACTATGTTTGACGGAGAGAATAAGAGCGACAGTTCATGAACGCACAATCATGTAGGCTACTAGGCCAATTCAGCACCAATATATATCGCAATGCTAGATTAGACGTGTCCTCTAACCGACTCATTCATGGTCCGATATGGATTTGTTCCCCAAACGGAACCTATGCGCTGTCCCTAACCCTTCCGCGCTATATGTCACACACCTAATGCAGGCACTCCATCAAACGGCAATAATTGACCAATTAGATTGTCATTAATATGTGATCATGTGGACCTGTTTGCTGTTTGGTAAGCATATAAATGACAGTCCTCCTGTGCGTAATGCGAGCCTAAATGAATCCGGCGCTAATCGGCCTACTGGCCCGAGATAGAACTCCAAAGAGGTGACGGCGATGGCGACTGCACCCACATAAGGGCACCATCAGTGAATGAATACGTCTATGTGAATCGCTAAAATGTGCACACTAGAAATACCCAAATCATATGTGACATGCTCATCACAAGTGTAGTGGCACGGTGGCCTGGCTCCACGCATGACTCATTCACCCTGGCGCACAGCAGGGTAGGGCTAGACTGGAGGCAGGCGCTGCGCGTGACGGCTGGCTTGGTGTGTGCATAGCCAAGATACATATTCTTTGTCTTATTTACTTCTTTATTAGCATTTTCCATCCATACAACGACAATACAATAAAACATAAAAACTTACAATAACAGCTTATGGGTACTTCCATCCATGCAGCTTTTTTTTCTTACTCAAATATGACAATTTTAATATTAGTGGTATCATCACACTTCCTTCTATAATCCATCCATTTTTCCCATCTCCCTTCAAACTTTCCTTCATGCATCCTCAATGCATGCGTGAACCTCTCCCTAACATACATCTCCTCCACAACACCCAGCCACTGCACCTTGGTTGGGGGTTCCACCTTATACCAAGCCCTCGTTATTGTCTTTTTACTAGCAACCAATAGTACTTTCACTAGGTATCTGTCCCCTCCTTGTACATCATCCCGTGTTATGTTTGCCAAGATATATATTCAAAGCTGATAAGAGGGTGGAAGTCGGCGCGCTGGAGGTGGAGGCTGCAACTCGCGGGGGCACGACCGTCAGGTCCAGGACCACTGCAGACTCCCCCTCCTCTGAGTCCCACCCCACGTCAGAGTCTGGAGGAACAATTTCAATCATTTTCTTTGAGTTTGTCTGTGAACTTGATTATGCATTAAACATTTCATTGTGCAGCCATATTCATTTGATATGTTTTTCTGTTGGCAGTCAAATAAATGCTGTGATTTACCGGGTGATTTAGATGAGTCTTAATTTCCCAGAGGGGAAAATGTTTAATGTGTTCTAACATTATGAAGTGGTCATCTGCGTTATTGTTCCCTGTTTTTGGTCCTAATTTAATCATAGCCTACCACAGAATGTTTGCTTCACTCGCAGCCACATGTTACAGTATGTCCGTGTATGCCCAATCCTAGATGCACAACACGTAGCTAAAGTAGGCTACTAAGCTGTAGGAGCAAACAGACAAACGTAGGCGATTTATACCTTCCGAAGAGGATTGCCTTCCTCACGTGGACCTCACCAACTAGCACATGCACCTCCGTCTCCGAAAAGTTCCTCTTCTTAGCTCTTCGTTCCATGTTTCATTGTCCCGCCTGGGTGCTCCACGCTACCTTTTTAAGCCGGTTCCTTCCGGGAAACCACGTTTGGCCACTCATGCTTTTGACCATATATGGTTGGATTAGGGCGTGGAGGGGGCGGAACACGGGGCGCGTGCGCGTACGCTCCCTTCCCCGCCCGTCTCGGATTTACCGTGCAGAAAAGGGCATACGACATTTTTGATAGATCCGGGGCCTCATTTATCAAAGAGCGTGTAAATTCAGGTGTAAAAGAGGGCGTACGACGAAAACGCGGAAAATGCACAATGTAGCGTACGACGAGAATATTTACACGCTTTTCGGATCTATCAAAAAAGTCGTATGCCCTTTTCTGCACGAGAAATCCGAGACCGGCGGAGAATAGAGCGTACGCGCACGCGCCTCGTGTTCCGCCCTCTCCACGCCCAAATCCAACCATATATGGTCAAAACTATGACGGCACAACGGGGATACCCCGGAAGGAACCGACATAATATAGCGTGGAGCATTAGAACAGACAAACGCGGAAAGAAGAGAAACTTTTCGGAGACGGAGGTGCATGTGCTTGTTGGTGAGGTCCACGCGAGGAAAGAAAATCATCTTCGGAAGGTAAGCTATTTGTACGAGCCTACATTTGTCTGATTGCTCCTAGTTTAGGTAGCCTACTGTATGTTCGTGCATCCTGTATGTGGCGTAGGCTACACGGACATGCTGTATTATGTGTGAGGAAAGCAAACATTCCACACATTCTGTGGTAGGCTATGATTGATTCAGGACCAAAAACAGGGAACGATAACACAGATGACCACTTCATAATGTTAGACCACATGAAACATTTTCCCCTCTGGGAAATTTAGACTCTCATCTAAATCACCCGGTAAATCACACTTAAGCATTTATTTGGCTGCCAACAGAAAAACATATCAATTGAATATGGCTACACAATGAAATGTTTAATGCATAATCAAGTTAACAGACAAACTCAAAGAAAATGACTGAAATTGTTTCTCCAGACTCTGACGTGGGGTGGGACCGTCTCCGTCTCCGTCTCCACCGCCCACGCCTCCACCTCCGGCTGCCAGCGTCCCTGCCTCAAGGTTCCCTGAGGGCTGGGCTTCCTCTCAGACGCTGTGCTGGAGGCTCATGACCCTAGAGGCCCAGAGGGAAATGGCAGAAGGGATTGGGGCAGTTGTGGGGCAGTTGTGCAGCAGTTGGTGGAGGTCACCACACTACACCACCAGAGCCAACAGGACATCCTCACTGCACTTCATTCCCTCACACATGCTGTCACGGACCTCACACTGTCACTCACTACCACACTCACGGACCTCACACAGTCACTCACTACCACACTCACGGACCTCACACATTCACTCACTACCACACTCACGGACCTCACACATTCACCCACCAACAGACAATAAAATGGTAGAAATGTGAACCTTACTTGTTTGTGTCTTCATAGCTGGCGCATGACCTCAGTGTGGGCCCTTTGGCCCCGCTGGTAAACCTCATGACGGGGAGGGGGCTGAGGGCTTGGGTCCTCATTTTGTGGTGGGGTCTTGACTGGTTCTCATTCTTATCAGCTTTGAATATACATCTTGGCAAACATAACAGAATGATGTACAAGGAGGGGACAGATACCTAGTGAAAGTACTATTGGTTGCTAGTAAAAAGACAATAATGAGGGCTTGGTATAAGGTGGAACCCCCAACCAAGGAGCAGTGGTGGGTGTTGTGGAGGAGATTTATGAGATTTATTTATGCATTGAGGATGCAGGAAGGAAAGTTAGAAGGGAGATGGGAAAAATGGATGGATTATAGAAGGAAGTGTGATGATACCACTAATATTAAAATTGTCATATTTGAGTAAGAAAATAAAGCTGCATGGATGGATGTACCCATAAGCTGTTATTGTAAGTTTTTATGTTTTATTGTATTGTCGTTGTATGGATGGAAAATGCTAATAAAGATTAAAAGTAAATAAGACAAAGAATATGTATCTTGGTTATGGACACACCAACAAGCCAGCCGTCACGCGCAGCGCCTGCCTCCAGTCTAGCCCTACCCTGCTGTGCGCCAGGATGAATGAGTCATGCGTGGAGCCAGGCCACCGTGCCACTACACTTGTGATGAGCATGTCGGCGTCACATATGATTTGGGTATTTCTAGTGTGCACATTTTAGCGATTCACATAGACGTATTCATTCACTGATGGTGCCCTTATGTGGGTGCAGTCGCCATCGCCGTCACCTCTTTGGAGTTCTATCTCGGGCCAGTAGGCCGATTAGCGCCGGATTCATTTAGGCTCGCATTACGCACAGGAGGACTGTCATTTATATGCTTACCAAACAGCAAACAGGTCCACATGATCACATATTAATGACAATCTAATTGGTCAATTATTGCCGTTTGATGGCATTAGGTGTGTGACATATAGCGCGGAAAGATTAGGGACAGCACATAGGTTCAGTTTGGGGAACAAATCCATATCGGACCATGAATGAGCCGGTTAGAGGACACGTCTAATCTTGCATTGCGATATATGTTTGTGCTGAATTGGCCTAGTAGCCTACATGATTGTGCGTTCATGAACTGTCGCTCTTATTCTCTCCGTCAAACATAGTAATTCACCGACGCACCACCTGCGTCGCCAGTTCCCCCTGTGTTCAAGAAGGGCGTAGAACACCGTGTAAATCGGTACGCCAACTGGAGAGGTGTCGTACAAAAGCGCGGAGAAAGGCGACTAAATTTTCGCCCTTACGGCTTGATAAATCGCAATGTGGGGGGGGCAAATGGCGTACGCCTGAACTCGCGAAAAAGACCGTGTAAAAGAAGGCGTACCTCAATGATAAATGAGGCCCCCGAAAAGCGTGTAAATATTCTCGTCGTACGCTACATTGTGCATTTTCCGCGTTTTCGTCGTACGCCCTCTTTTACACCTGAATTTACACGCTCTTTGATAAATGAGGCCCCAGTAGAGATGGAGTCGGATGTCGTTGTTGGTGTTCTAGTGTACCAGTAGAGATGGGGTCAGATGTTGTTATTGTTGGTATTCTAGTGTACCAGTAGAGATGGAGTCAGATGTTGTTGTTGGTATTCTAGTGTACCAGTAGAGATGGGGTCAGATGTTGTTATTGTTGGTATTCTAGTGTACCAGTAGATATGGAGTCAGATGTTGTTGTTGGTATTCTAGTGTACCAGTAGATATGGAGTCAGATGTTGTTGTTGGTATTCTAGTGTACCAGTAGAGATGGAGTCAGATGTTGTTGTTGTTGGTGTTCTAGTGTACCAGTATAGATTGAGTCAGATGTTGTTGTTGTTGGTGTTCTAGTGTACCAGTAGAGATGGAGTCAGATGTTGTTGTTGTTGGTGTTCTAGTGTACCAGTAGAGATGGAGTCAGATGTTGTTGTTGGTGGTGGTCTAGTGTACCAGTAGAGATGGAGTCAGATGTTGTTGTTGTTGGTATTCTAGTGTACCAGTAGAGATGGATTCAGATGTTGTTGTTGTTGTTGGTATTCTAGTGTACCAGTAGAGATGGAGAGTCAGATGTTGTTGTTGGTATTCTAGTGTACCAGTAGAGATGGAGAGTCAGATGTTGTTGTTGGTGTTCTAGTGTACCAGTAGAGATGGAGAGTCAGATGTTGTTGTTATTGTTGGTGTTCTAGTGTACCAGTAGAGATGGAGTCAGATGTTGTTGTTGGTATTCTAGTGTACCAGTAGAGATGGAGTCAGATGTTGTTGTTGGTATTCTAGTGTACCAGTAGAGATGGAGTCAGATGTTGTTGTTGGTATTCTAGTGTACGAGTAGAGATGGGGTCAGATGTTGTTACTGTTGGTATTCTAGTGTACCAGTAGATATGGAGTCAGATGTTGTTGTTGGTATTCTAGTGTACCAGTAGATATGGAGTCAGATGTTGTTGTTGGTATTCTAGTGTACCAGTAGATATGGAGTCAGATGTTATCGTTGGTATTCTAGTGTACCAGTAGATATGGAGTCAGATGTTGTTGTTGGTATTCTAGTGTACCAGTAGAGATGGAGTCAGATGTCGTTGTTGGTGTTCTAGTGTACCAGTAGAGATGGAGTCAGATGTTGTTGTTGGTGTTCTAGTGTACCAGTAGAGATGGAGTCAGATGTTGTTGTTGTTGGTGTTCTAGTGTACCAGTAGAGATGGGGTCAGATGTTGTTGTTGTTGGTATTCTAGTGTACCAGTAGAGATGGAGTCAGATGTTGTTGTTGTTGGTGTTCTAGTGTACCAGTAGAGATGGGGTCAGATGTTGTTACTGTTGGTATTCTAGTGTACCAGTAGATATGGAGTCAGATGTTGTTGTTGGTATTCTAGTGTACCAGTAGATATGGAGTCAGATGTTGTTGTTGGTATTCTAGTGTACCAGTAGATATGGAGTCAGATGTTATTGTTGGTATTCTAGTGTACCAGTAGAGATGGATTCAGATGTTGTTGTTGTTGTTGGTATTCTAGTGTACCAGTAGAGATGGAGAGTCAGATGTTGTTGTTGGTATTCTAGTGTACCAGTAGAGATGGAGAGTCAGATGTTGTTGTTGGTGTTCTAGTGTACCAGTAGAGATGGAGTCAGATGTTGTTGTTGGTATTCTAGTGTACCAGTAGAGATGGGGTCAGATGTTGTTACTGTTGGTATTCTAGTGTACCAGTAGATATGGAGTCAGATGTTGTTATTGGTATTCTAGTGTACCAGTAGATATGGAGTCAGATGTTGTTGTTGGTATTCTAGTGTACCAGTAGATATGGAGTCAGATGTTATTGTTGGTATTCTAGTGTACCAGTAGATATGGAGTCAGATGTTGTTGTTGGTATTCTAGTGTACCAGTAGAGATGGAGTCAGATGTTGTTGTTGGTGTTCTAGTGTACCAGTAGAGATGGAGTCAGATGTTGTTGTTGTTGGTGTTCTAGTGTACCAGTAGAGATGGAGTCAGATGTTGTTGTTGGTGGTGTTCTAGTGTACCAGTAGAGATGGAGTCAGATGTTGTTGTTGTTGGTATTCTAGTGTACCAGTAGAGATGGATTCAGATGTTGTTGTTGTTGTTGGTATTCTAGTGTACCAGTAGAGATGGAGTCAGATGTTGTTGTTGGTATTCTAGTGTACCAGTAGATATGGAGTCAGATGTTGTTGTTGGTATTCTAGTGTACCAGTAGATATGGAGTCAGATGTTATCGTTGGTATTCTAGTGTACCAGTAGATATGGAGTCAGATGTTGTTGTTGGTATTCTAGTGTACCAGTAGAGATGGAGTCAGATGTCGTTGTTGGTGTTCTAGTGTACCAGTAGAGATGGAGTCAGATGTTGTTGTTGGTGTTCTAGTGTACCAGTAGAGATGGAGTCAGATGTTGTTGTTGTTGGTGTTCTAGTGTACCAGTAGAGATGGGGTCAGATGTTGTTGTTGTTGGTATTCTAGTGTACCAGTAGAGATGGAGTCAGATGTTGTTGTTGTTGGTGTTCTAGTGTACCAGTAGAGATGGGGTCAGATGTTGTTACTGTTGGTATTCTAGTGTACCAGTAGATATGGAGTCAGATGTTGTTGTTGGTATTCTAGTGTACCAGTAGATATGGAGTCAGATGTTGTTGTTGGTATTCTAGTGTACCAGTAGATATGGAGTCAGATGTTATTGTTGGTATTCTAGTGTACCAGTAGAGATGGATTCAGATGTTGTTGTTGTTGTTGGTATTCTAGTGTACCAGTAGAGATGGAGAGTCAGATGTTGTTGTTGGTGTTCTAGTGTACCAGTAGAGATGGAGTCAGATGTTGTTGTTGGTATTCTAGTGTACCAGTAGAGATGGGGTCAGATGTTGTTACTGTTGGTATTCTAGTGTACCAGTAGATATGGAGTCAGATGTTGTTATTGGTATTCTAGTGTACCAGTAGATATGGAGTCAGATGTTGTTGTTGGTATTCTAGTGTACCAGTAGATATGGAGTCAGATGTTATTGTTGGTATTCTAGTGTACCAGTAGATATGGAGTCAGATGTTGTTGTTGGTATTCTAGTGTACCAGTAGAGATGGAGTCAGATGTTGTTGTTGGTGTTCTAGTGTACCAGTAGAGATGGAGTCAGATGTTGTTGTTGTTGGTGTTCTAGTGTACCAGTAGAGATGGAGTCAGATGTTGTTGTTGGTGGTGTTCTAGTGTACCAGTAGAGATGGAGTCAGATGTTGTTGTTGTTGGTATTCTAGTGTACCAGTAGAGATGGATTCAGATGTTGTTGTTGTTGTTGGTATTCTAGTGTACCAGTAGAGATGGAGAGTCGGATGTTGTTGTTGGTATTCTAGTGTACCAGTAGAGATAGAGTCAGATGTTGTTGTTGTTGGTGTTCTAGTGTACCCGTAGAGATGGAGTCAGATGTTGTTGTTGTTGGTGTTCTAGTGTACCAGTAGAGATGGAGAGTCAGATGTTGTTGTTGTTGTTGTTGTTCTAGTGTACCAGTAGATATGGAGTCAGATGTTGTTGTTGTTGTTGGTGTTCTAGTGTACCAGTAGAGATGGAGAGTCAGATTTTGTTGTTATTGTTGGTGTTCTAGTGTACCAGTAGAGATGGAGTCAGATGTTGTTGTTGGTATTCTAGTGTACCAGTAGAGATGGAGTCAGATGTTGTTGTTGGTATTCTAGTGTACCAGTAGAGATTGAGAGTCAGATGTTGTTGTTGGTGTTCTAGTGTACCAGTAGAGATGGGGTCAGATGTTGTTATTGTTGGTATTCTAGTGTACCAGTAGATATGGAGTCAGATGTTGTTGTTGGTATTCTAGTGTACCAGTAGATATGGAGTCAGATGTTGTTGTTGGTATTCTAGTGTACCAGTAGAGATGGAGTCAGATGTTGTTGTTGTTGGTGTTCTAGTGTACCAGTATAGATTGAGTCAGATGTTGTTGTTGTTGGTGTTCTAGTGTACCAGTAGAGATGGAGTCAGATGTTGTTGTTGTTGGTGTTCTAGTGTACCAGTAGAGATGGAGTCAGATGTTGTTGTTGGTGGTGTTCTAGTGTACCAGTAGAGATGGAGTCAGATGTTGTTGTTGTTGGTATTCTAGTGTACCAGTAGAGATGGATTCAGATGTTGTTGTTGTTGTTGGTATTCTAGTGTACCAGTAGAGATGGAGAGTCAGATGTTGTTGTTGGTATTCTAGTGTACCAGTAGATATGGAGTCAGATGTTGTTGTTGGTATTCTAGTGTACCAGTAGATATGGAGTCAGATGTTGTTGTTGGTATTCTAGTGTACCAGTAGATATGGAGTCAGATGTTATTGTTGGTATTCTAGTGTACCAGTAGATATGGAGTCAGATGTTGTTGTTGGTATTCTAGTGTACCAGTAGAGATGGAGTCAGATGTCGTTGTTGGTGTTCTAGTGTACCAGTAGAGATGGAGTCAGATGTTGTTGTTGGTGTTCTAGTGTACCAGTAGAGATGGAGTCAGATGTTGTTGGTGTTGGTGTTCTAGTGTACCAGTAGAGATGGAGTCAGATGTTGTTGTTGTTGGTGTTCTAGTGTACCAGTAGAGATGGGGTCAGATGTTGTTGTTGTTGGTATTCTAGTGTACCAGTAGAGATGGAGTCAGATGTTGTTGTTGTTGGTGTTCTAGTGTACCAGTAGAGATGGGGTCAGATGTTGTTACTGTTGGTATTCTAGTGTACCAGTAGATATGGAGTCAAATGTTGTTGTTGGTATTCTAGTGTACCCGTAGAGATGGAGGCAGATGTTGTTGTTGTTGGTGTTCTAGTGTACCAGTAGAGATGGAGTCAGATGTTGTTGTTGGTGGTGTTCTAGTGTACCAGTAGAGATGGAGTCAGATGTTGTTGTTGTTGTTGGTATTCTAGTGTACCAGTAGAGATGGATTCAGATGTTGTTGTTGTTGTTGGTATTCTAGTGTACCAGTAGAGATGGAGAGTCGGATGTTGTTGTTGGTATTCTAGTGTACCAGTAGAGATAGAGTCAGATGTTGTTGTTGTTGGTGTTCTAGTGCACCAGTAGAGATGGAGAGTCAGATGTTGTTGTTGTTGTTGTTGTTGTTCTAGTGTACCAGTAGATATGGAGTCAGATGTTGTTGTTGGTGTTCTAGTGTACCAGTAGAGATGGAGTCAGATGTTGTTGTTGTTGGTGGTGTTCAAGTGTACCAGTAGAGATGGAGAGTCAGATGTTGTTGTTATTGTTGGTGTTCTAGTGTACCAGTAGAGATGGAGTCAGATGTTGTTGTTGGTATTCTAGTGTACCAGTAGAGATGGAGTCAGATGTTGTTGTTGGTATTCTAGTGTACCAGTAGAGATGGAGAGTCAGATGTTGGTGTTGGTGTTCTAGTGTACCAGTAGAGATGGAGTCAGATGTTGTTGTTGCTGTTGGTATTCTAGTGTACCAGTAGAGATGGAGTCAGATGTTGTTGTTGTTGGTATTCTAGTGTACCAGTAGAGATGGAGTCAGATGTTGTTGTTGTTGGTGTTCTAGTGTACCAGTAGAGATGGGGTCAGATGTTGTTATTGTTGGTATTCTAGTGTACCAGTAGATATGGAGTCAGATGTTGTTGTTGGTATTCTAGTGTACCAGTAGATATGGAGTCAGATGTTGTTGTTGGTATTCTAGTGTACCAGTAGAGATGGAGTCAGATGTTGTTGTTGTTGGTGTTCTAGTGTACCAGTATAGATTGAGTCAGATGTTGTTGTTGTTGGTGTTCTAGTGTACCAGTAGAGATGGAGTCAGATGTTGTTGTTGTTGGTGTTCTAGTGTACCAGTAGAGATGGAGTCAGATGTTGTTGTTGGTGGTGGTCTAGTGTACCAGTAGAGATGGAGTCAGATGTTGTTGTTGTTGGTATTCTAGTGTACCAGTAGAGATGGATTCAGATGTTGTTGTTGTTGTTGGTATTCTAGTGTACCAGTAGAGATGGAGAGTCAGATGTTGTTGTTGGTATTCTAGTGTACCAGTAGAGATGGAGAGTCAGATGTTGTTGTTGGTGTTCTAGTGTACCAGTAGAGATGGAGTCAGATGTTGTTGTTGGTATTCTAGTGTACGAGTAGAGATAAGGTCAGATGTTGTTACTGTTGGTATTCTAGTGTACCAGTAGATATGGAGTCAGATGTTGTTGTTGGTATTCTAGTGTACCAGTAGATATGGAGTCAGATGTTGTTGTTGGTATTCTAGTGTACCAGTAGATATGGAGTCAGATGTTATTGTTGGTATTCTAGTGTACCAGTAGATATGGAGTCAGATGTTGTTGTTGGTATTCTAGTGTACCAGTAGAGATGGAGTCAGATGTCGTTGTTGGTGTTCTAGTGTACCAGTAGAGATGGAGTCAGATGTTGTTGTTGGTGTTCTAGTGTACCAGTAGAGATGGAGTCAGATGTTGTTGTTGTTGGTGTTCTAGTGTACCAGTAGAGATGGGGTCAGATGTTGTTGTTGTTGGTATTCTAGTGTACCAGTAGAGATGGAGTCAGATGTTGTTGTTGTTGGTGTTCTAGTGTACCAGTAGAGATGGGGTCAGATGTTGTTACTGTTGGTATTCTAGTGTACCAGTAGATATGGAGTCAGATGTTGTTGTTGGTATTCTAGTGTACCAGTAGATATGGAGTCAGATGTTGTTGTTGGTATTCTAGTGTACCAGTAGATATGGAGTCAGATGTTATTGTTGGTATTCTAGTGTACCAGTAGAGATGGATTCAGATGTTGTTGTTGTTGTTGGTATTCTAGTGTACCAGTAGAGATGGAGAGTCAGATGTTGTTGTTGGTATTCTAGTGTACCAGTAGAGATGGAGAGTCAGATGTTGTTGTTGGTGTTCTAGTGTACCAGTAGAGATGGAGTCAGATGTTGTTGTTGGTATTCTAGTGTACCAGTAGAGATGGGGTCAGATGTTGTTACTGTTGGTATTCTAGTGTACCAGTAGATATGGAGTCAGATGTTGTTGTTGGTATTCTAGTGTACCAGTAGATATGGAGTCAGATGTTGTTGTTGGTATTCTAGTGTACCAGTAGATATGGAGTCAGATGTTATTGTTGGTATTCTAGTGTACCAGTAGATATGGAGTCAGATGTTGTTGTTGGTATTCTAGTGTACCAGTAGAGATGGAGTCAGATGTTGTTGTTGGTGTTCTAGTGTACCAGTAGAGATGGAGTCAGATGTTGTTGTTGGTGGTGTTCTAGTGTACCCGTAGAGATGGAGGCAGATGTTGTTGTTGTTGGTGTTCTAGTGTACCAGTAGAGATGGAGTCAGATGTTGTTGTTGGTGGTGTTCTAGTGTACCAGTAGAGATGGAGTCAGATGTTGTTGTTGTTGGTATTCTAGTGTACCAGTAGAGATGGATTCAGATGTTGTTGTTGTTGTTGGTATTCTAGTGTACCAGTAGAGATGGAGAGTCGGATGTTGTTGTTGGTATTCTAGTGTACCAGTAGAGATAGAGTCAGATGTTGTTGTTGTTGGTGTTCTAGTGTACCCGTAGAGATGGAGTCAGATGTTGTTGTTGTTGGTGTTCTAGTGTACCAGTAGAGATGGAGAGTCAGATGTTGTTGTTGTTGTTGTTGTTCTAGTGTACCAGTAGATATGGAGTCAGATGTTGTTGTTGTTGTTGGTGTTCTAGTGTACCAGTAGAGATGGAGAGTCAGATGTTGTTGTTATTGTTGGTGTTCTAGTGTACCAGTAGAGATGGAGTCAGATGTTGTTGTTGGTATTCTAGTGTACCAGTAGAGATGGAGTCAGATGTTGTTGTTGGTATTCTAGTGTACCAGTAGAGATTGAGAGTCAGATGTTGGTGTTGGTGTTCTAGTGTACCAGTAGAGATGGAGTCAGATGTTGTTGTTGCTGTTGGTATTCTAGTGTACCAGTAGAGATGGAGTCAGATGTTGTTGTTGTTGGTATTCTAGTGTACCAGTACAGATGGAGTCAGATGTTGTTGTTGTTGGTGTTCTAGTGTACCAGTAGAGATGGGGTCAGATGTTGTTATTGTTGGTATTCTAGTGTACCAGTAGATATGGAGTCAGATGCTGTTGTTGGTATTCTAGTGTACCAGTAGATATGGAGTCAGATGTTGTTGTTGGTATTCTAGTGTACCAGTAGAGATGGAGTCAGATGTTGTTGTTGTTGGTGTTCTAGTGTACCAGTATAGATTGAGTCAGATGTTGTTGTTGTTGGTGTTCTAGTGTACCAGTAGAGATGGAGTCAGATGTTGTTGTTGTTGGTGTTCTAGTGTACCAGTAGAGATGGAGTCAGATGTTGTTGTTGTTGGTGTTCTAGTGTACCAGTAGAGATGGAGTCAGATGTTGTTGTTGTTGGTATTCTAGTGTACCAGTAGAGATGGATTCAGATGTTGTTGTTGTTGTTGGTATTCTAGTGTACCAGTAGAGATGGAGAGTCAGATGTTGTTGTTGGTATTCTAGTGTACCAGTAGAGATGGAGAGTCAGATGTTGTTGTTGGTGTTCTAGTGTACCAGTAGAGATGGAGTCAGATGTTGTTGTTGGTATTCTAGTGTACCAGTAGAGATGGGGTCAGATGTTGTTACTGTTGGTATTCTAGTGTACCAGTAGATATGGAGTCAGATGTTGTTGTTGGTATTCTAGTGTACCAGTAGATATGGAGTCAGATGTTGTTGTTGGTATTCTAGTGTACCAGTAGATATGGAGTCAGATGTTATTGTTGGTATTCTAGTGTACCAGTAGATATGGAGTCAGATGTTGTTGTTGGTATTCTAGTGTACCAGTAGAGATGGAGTCAGATGTCGTTGTTGGTGTTCTAGTGTACCAGTAGATATGGAGTCAGATGTTGTTGTTGGTGTTCTAGTGTACCAGTAGAGATGGAGTCAGATGTTGTTGTTGGTGTTCTAGTGTACCAGTAGAGATGGAGTCAGATGTTGTTGTTGGTGTTCTAGTGTACCAGTAGAGATGGAGTCAGATGTTGTTGTTGGTGTTCTAGTGTACCAGTAGAGATGGAGTCAGATGTTGTTGTTGGTGTTCTAGTGTACCAGTAGAGATGGAGTCAGATGTTGTTGTTGGTGTTCTAGTGTACCAGTAGAGATGGAGTCAGATGTTGTTGTTGGTGTTCTAGTGTACCAGTAGAGATGGAGTCAGATGTTGTTGTTGGTGTTCTAGTGTACCAGTAGAGATGGAGTCAGATGTTGTTGTTGTTGGTGTTCTAGTGTACCAGTAGATATGGAGTCAGATGTTGTTGTTGTTGGTATTCTAGTGTACCAGTAGAGATGGAGTCAGATGTTGTTGTTGTTGGTGTTCTAGTGTACCAGTAGAGATGGGGTCAGATGTTGTTACTGTTGGTATTCTAGTGTACCAGTAGATATGGAGTCAGATGTTGTTGTTGGTATTCTAGTGTACCAGTAGATATGGAGTCAGATGTTGTTGTTGGTATTCTAGTGTACCAGTAGATATGGAGTCAGATGTTATTGTTGGTATTCTAGTGTACCAGTAGATATGGAGTCAGATGTTGTTGTTGGTATTCTAGTGTACCAGTAGATATTGAGTCAGATGTTGTTGTTGGTATTCTAGTGTACCAGTAGAGATGGAGTCAGATGTTGTTGTTGGTGTTCTAGTGTACCAGTAGAGATGGAGTCAGATGTTGTTGTTGGTGGTGTTCTAGTGTACCCGTAGAGATGGAGGCAGATGTTGTTGTTGTTGGTGTTCTAGTGTACCAGTAGAGATGGAGTCAGATGTTGTTGTTGGTGGTGTTCTAGTGTACCAGTAGAGATGGAGTCAGATGTTGTTGTTGTTGGTATTCTAGTGTACCAGTAGAGATGGATTCAGATGTTGTTGTTGTTGTTGTTGGTATTCTAGTGTACCAGTAGAGATGGAGAGTCGGATGTTGTTGTTGGTATTCTAGTGTACCAGTAGAGATAGAGTCAGATGTTGTTGTTGTTGGTGTTCTAGTGTACCAGTAGAGATGGAGTCAGATGTTGTTGTTGTTGGTGTTCTAGTGTACCAGTAGAGATGGAGAGTCAGATGTTGTTGTTGTTGTTGTTGTTGTTCTAGTGTACCAGTAGATATGGAGTCAGATGTTGTTGTTGTTGTTGGTGTTCTAGTGTACCAGTAGAGATGGAGTCAGATGTTGTTGTTGTTGGTGGTGTTCAAGTGTACCAGTAGAGATGGAGAGTCAGATGTTGTTGTTATTGTTGGTGTTCTAGTGTACCAGTAGAGATGGAGTCAGATGTTGTTGTTGGTATTCTAGTGTACCAGTAGAGATGGAGTCAGCTGTTGTTGTTGGTATTCTAGTGTACCAGTAGAGATGGAGAGTCAGATGTTGGTGTTGGTGTTCTAGTGTACCAGTAGAGATGGAGTCAGATGTTGTTGTTGCTGTTGGTATTCTAGTGTACCAGTAGAGATGGAGTCAGATGTTGTTGTTGTTGGTATTCTAGTGTACCAGTAGAGATGGAGTCAGATGTTGTTGTTGTTGGTGTTCTAGTGTACCAGTAGAGATGGGGTCAGATGTTGTTATTGTTGATATTCTAGTGTACCAGTAGATATGGAGTCAGATGTTGTTGTTGGTATTCTAGTGTACCAGTAGATATGGAGTCAGATGTTGTTGTTGGTATTCTAGTGTACCAGTAGAGATGGAGTCAGATGTTGTTGTTGTTGGTGTTCTAGTGTACCAGTATAGATTGAGTCAGATGTTGTTGTTGTTGGTGTTCTAGTGTACCGGTAGAGATGGAGTCAGATGTTGTTGTTGTTGGTGTTCTAGTGTACCAGTAGAGATGGAGTCAGATGTTGTTGTTGGTGGTGGTCTAGTGTACCAGTAGAGATGGAGTCAGATGTTGTTGTTGTCGGTATTCTAGTGTACCAGTAGAGATGGATTCAGATGTTGTTGTTGTTGTTGGTATTCTAGTGTACCAGTAGAGATGGAGAGTCAGATGTTGTTGTTGGTATTCTAGTGTACCAGTAGAGATGGAGAGTCAGATGTTGTTGTTGGTGTTCTAGTGTACCAGTAGAGATGGAGTCAGATGTTGTTGTTGGTATTCTAGTGTACCAGTAGAGATGGGGTCAGATGTTGTTACTGTTGGTATTCTAGTGTACCAGTAGATATGGAGTCAGATGTTGTTGTTGGTATTCTAGTGTACCAGTAGATATGGAGTCAGATGTTGTTGTTGGTATTCTAGTGTACCAGTAGATATGGAGTCAGATGTTATTGTTGGTATTCTAGTGTACCAGTAGATATGGAGTCAGATGTTGTTGTTGGTATTCTAGTGTACCAGTAGAGATGGAGTCAGATGTTGTTGTTGTTGGTATTCTAGTGTACCAGTAGAGATGGAGTCAGATGTCGTTGTTGGTGTTCTAGTGTACCAGTAGAGATGGAGTCGGATGTTGTCGTTGGTGTTCTAGTGTACCAGTAGAGATGGAGTCAGATGTTGTTGTTGTTGGTGTTCTAGTGTACCAGTAGAGATGGGGTCAGATGTTGTTGTTGTTGGTATTCTAGTGTACCAGTAGAGATGGAGTCAGATGTTGTTGTTGTTGGTGTTCTAGTGTACCAGTAGAGATGGGGTCAGATGTTGTTACTGTTGGTATTCTAGTGTACCAGTAGATATGGAGTCAGATGTTGTTGTTGGTATTCTAGTGTACCAGTAGATATGGAGTCAGATGTTGTTGTTGGTATTCTAGTGTACCAGTAGATATGGAGTCAGATGTTATTGTTGGTATTCTAGTGTACCAGTAGAGATGGATTCAGATGTTGTTGTTGTTGTTGGTATTCTAGTGTACCAGTAGAGATGGAGAGTCAAATGTTGTTGTTGGTATTCTAGTGTACCAGTAGAGATGGAGAGTCAGATGTTGTTGTTGGTGTTTTAGTGTACCAGTAGAGATGGAGTCAGATGTTGTTGTTGGTATTCTAGTGTACCAGTAGATATGGAGTCAGATGTTGTTGTTGGTATTCTAGTGTACCAGTAGATATGGAGTCAGATGTTATTGTTGGTATTCTAGTGTACCAGTAGATATGGAGTCAGATGTTGTTGTTGGTATTCTAGTGTACCAGTAGATATGGAGTCAGATGTTGTTGTTGGTATTCTAGTGTACCAGTAGAGATGGAGTCAGATGTTGTTGTTGGTGTTCTAGTGTACCAGTAGAGATGGAGTCAGATGTTGTTGTTGGTGGTGTTCTAGTGTACCCGTAGAGATGGAGGCAGATGTTGTTGTTGTTGGTGTTCTAGTGTACCAGTAGAGATGGAGTCAGATGTTGTTGTTGGTGGTGTTCTAGTGTACCAGTAGAGATGGAGTCAGATGTTGTTGTTGTTGGTATTCTAGTGTACCAGTAGAGATGGAGAGTCGGATGTTGTTGTTGGTATTCTAGTGTACCAGTAGAGATGGAGAGTCGGATGTTGTTGTTGGTATTCTAGTGTACCAGTAGAGATAGAGTCAGATGTTGTTGTTGTTGGTGTTCTAGTGTACCAGTAGAGATGGAGAGTCAGATGTTGTTGTTGTTGTTGTTGTTGTTCTAGTGTACCAGTAGATATGGAGTCAGATGTTGTTGTTGTTGTTGGTGTTCTAGTGTACCAGTAGAGATGGAGTCAGATGTTGTTGTTGTTGGTGGTGTTCAAGTGTACCAGTAGAGATGGAGAGTCAGATGTTGTTGTTATTGTTGGTGTTCTAGTGTACCAGTAGAGATGGAGTCAGATGTTGTTGTTGGTATTCTAGTGTACCAGTAGAGATGGAGTCAGATGTTGTTGTTGTTGGTATTCTAGTGTACCAGTAGAGATGGAGTCAGATGTTGTTGTTGGTATTCTAGTGTACCAGTAGATATGGAGTCAGATGTTATTGTTGGTATTCTAGTGTACCAGTAGATATGGAGTCAGATGTTGTTGTTGGTATTCTAGTATACCAGTAGAGATGGAGTCAGATGTCGTTGTTGGTGTTCTAGTGTACCAGTAGAGATGGGGTCAGATGTTGTTATTGTTGGTATTCTAGTGTACCAGTAGATATGGAGTCAGATGTTGTTGTTGGTATTCTAGTGTACCAGTAGATATGGAGTCAGATGTTGTTGTTGGTATTCTAGTGTACCAGTAGAGATGGAGTCAGATGTTGTTGTTGTTGGTGTTCTAGTGTACCAGTATAGATTGAGTCAGATGTTGTTGTTGTTGGTGTTCTAGTGTACCAGTAGAGATGGAGTCAGATGTTGTTGTTGTTGGTGTTCTAGTGTACCAGTAGAGATGGAGTCAGATGTTGTTGTTGGTGGTGGTCTAGTGTACCAGTAGAGATGGAGTCAGATGTTGTTGTTGTTGGTATTCTAGTGTACCAGTAGAGATGGATTCAGATGTTGTTGTTGTTGTTGGTATTCTAGTGTACCAGTAGAGATGGAGAGTCAGATGTTGTTGTTGGTATTCTAGTGTACCAGTAGAGATGGAGAGTCAGATGTTGTTGTTGGTGTTCTAGTGTACCAGTAGAGATGGAGTCAGATGTTGTTGTTGGTATTCTAGTGTACGAGTAGAGATGGGGTCAGATGTTGTTACTGTTGGTATTCTAGTGTACCAGTAGATATGGAGTCAGATGTTGTTGTTGGTATTCTAGTGTACCAGTAGATATGGAGTCAGATGTTGTTGTTGGTATTCTAGTGTACCAGTAGATATGGAGTCAGATGTTATCGTTGGTATTCTAGTGTACCAGTAGATATGGAGTCAGATGTTGTTGTTGGTATTCTAGTGTACCAGTAGAGATGGAGTCAGATGTCGTTGTTGGTGTTCTAGTGTACCAGTAGAGATGGAGTCAGATGTTGTTGTTGGTGTTCTAGTGTACCAGTAGAGATGGAGTCAGATGTTGTTGTTGTTGGTGTTCTAGTGTACCAGTAGAGATGGGGTCAGATGTTGTTGTTGTTGGTATTCTAGTGTACCAGTAGAGATGGAGTCAGATGTTGTTGTTGTTGGTGTTCTAGTGTACCAGTAGAGATGGGGTCAGATGTTGTTACTGTTGGTATTCTAGTGTACCAGTAGATATGGAGTCAGATGTTGTTGTTGGTATTCTAGTGTACCAGTAGATATGGAGTCAGATGTTGTTGTTGGTATTCTAGTGTACCAGTAGATATGGAGTCAGATGTTATTGTTGGTATTCTAGTGTACCAGTAGAGATGGATTCAGATGTTGTTGTTGTTGTTGGTATTCTAGTGTACCAGTAGAGATGGAGAGTCAGATGTTGTTGTTGGTATTCTAGTGTACCAGTAGAGATGGAGAGTCAGATGTTGTTGTTGGTGTTCTAGTGTACCAGTAGAGATGGAGTCAGATGTTGTTGTTGGTATTCTAGTGTACCAGTAGAGATGGGGTCAGATGTTGTTACTGTTGGTATTCTAGTGTACCAGTAGATATGGAGTCAGATGTTGTTGTTGGTATTCTAGTGTACCAGTAGATATGGAGTCAGATGTTGTTGTTGGTATTCTAGTGTACCAGTAGATATGGAGTCAGATGTTATTGTTGGTATTCTAGTGTACCAGTAGATATGGAGTCAGATGTTGTTGTTGGTATTCTAGTGTACCAGTAGAGATGGAGTCAGATGTTGTTGTTGGTGTTCTAGTGTACCAGTAGAGATGGAGTCAGATGTTGTTGTTGGTGGTGTTCTAGTGTACCCGTAGAGATGGAGGCAGATGTTGTTGTTGTTGGTGTTCTAGTGTACCAGTAGAGATGGAGTCAGATGTTGTTATTGTTGGTATTCTAGTGTACCAGTAGATATGGAGTCAGATGTTGTTGTTGGTATTCTAGTGTACCAGTAGATATGGAGTCAGATGTTGTTGTTGGTATTCTAGTGTACCAGTAGAGATGGAGTCAGATGTTGTTGTTGTTGGTGTTCTAGTGTACCAGTATAGATTGAGTCAGATGTTGTTGTTGTTGGTGTTCTAGTGTACCAGTAGAGATGGAGTCAGATGTTGTTGTTGTTGGTGTTCTAGTGTACCAGTAGAGATGGAGTCAGATGTTGTTGTTGGTGGTGGTCTAGTGTACCAGTAGAGATGGAGTCAGATGTTGTTGTTGTTGGTATTCTAGTGTACCAGTAGAGATGGATTCAGATGTTGTTGTTGTTGTTGGTATTCTAGTGTACCAGTAGAGATGGAGAGTCAGATGTTGTTGTTGGTATTCTAGTGTACCAGTAGAGATGGAGAGTCAGATGTTGTTGTTGGTGTTCTAGTGTACCAGTAGAGATGGAGTCAGATGTTGTTGTTGGTATTCTAGTGTACGAGTAGAGATGGGGTCAGATGTTGTTGTTGTTGGTATTCTAGTGTACCAGTAGAGATGGAGTCAGATGTTGTTGTTGTTGGTGTTCTAGTGTACCAGTAGAGATGGAGTCAGATGTTGTTGTTGGTGGTGTTCTAGTGTACCAGTAGAGATGGAGTCAGATGTTGTTGTTGTTGGTATTCTAGTGTACCAGTAGAGATGGATTCAGATGTTGTTGTTGGTATTCTAGTGTACCAGTAGATATGGAGTCAGATGTTGTTGTTGGTATTCTAGTGTACCAGTAGATATGGAGTCAGATGTTATCGTTGGTATTCTAGTGTACCAGTAGATATGGAGTCAGATGTTATCGTTGGTATTCTAGTGTACCAGTAGATATGGAGTCAGATGTTGTTGTTGGTATTCTAGTGTACCAGTAGAGATGGAGTCAGATGTCGTTGTTGGTGTTCTAGTGTACCAGTAGAGATGGAGTCAGATGTTGTTGTTGGTGTTCTAGTGTACCAGTAGAGATGGAGTCAGATGTTGTTGTTGTTGGTGTTCTAGTGTACCAGTAGAGATGGGGTCAGATGTTGTTGTTGTTGGTATTCTAGTGTACCAGTAGAGATGGAGTCAGATGTTGTTGTTGTTGGTGTTCTAGTGTACCAGTAGAGATGGAGTCAGATGTTGTTGTTGGTGGTGTTCTAGTGTACCAGTAGAGATGGAGTCAGATGTTGTTGTTGTTGGTATTCTAGTGTACCAGTAGAGATGGATTCAGATGTTGTTGTTGTTGTTGGTATTCTAGTGTACCAGTAGAGATGGAGAGTCGGATGTTGTTGTTGGTATTCTAGTGTACCAGTAGAGATAGAGTCAGATGTTGTTGTTGTTGGTGTTCTAGTGTACCCGTAGAGATGGAGTCAGATGTTGTTGTTGTTGGTGTTCTAGTGTACCAGTAGAGATGGAGAGTCAGATGTTGTTGTTGTTGTTGTTGTTCTAGTGTACCAGTAGATATGGAGTCAGATGTTGTTGTTGTTGTTGGTGTTCTAGTGTACCAGTAGAGATGGAGAGTCAGATTTTGTTGTTATTGTTGGTGTTCTAGTGTACCAGTAGAGATGGAGTCAGATGTTGTTGTTGGTATTCTAGTGTACCAGTAGAGATGGAGTCAGATGTTGTTGTTGGTATTCTAGTGTACCAGTAGAGATTGAGAGTCAGATGTTGGTGTTGGTGTTCTAGTGTACCAGTAGAGATGGAGTCAGATGTTGTTGTTGCTGTTGGTATTCTAGTGTACCAGTAGAGATGGAGTCAGATGTTGTTGTTGTTGGTATTCTAGTGTACCAGTAGAGATGGAGTCAGATGTTGTTGTTGTTGGTGTTCTAGTGTACCAGTAGAGATGGGGTCAGATGTTGTTATTGTTGGTATTCTAGTGTACCAGTAGATATGGAGTCAGATGTTGTTGTTGGTATTCTAGTGTACCAGTAGATATGGAGTCAGATGTTGTTGTTGGTATTCTAGTGTACCAGTAGAGATGGAGTCAGATGTTGTTGTTGTTGGTGTTCTAGTGTACCAGTATAGATTGAGTCAGATGTTGTTGTTGTTGGTGTTCTAGTGTACCAGTAGAGATGGAGTCAGATGTTGTTGTTGTTGGTGTTCTAGTGTACCAGTAGAGATGGAGTCAGATGTTGTTGTTGGTGGTGTTCTAGTGTACCAGTAGAGATGGAGTCAGATGTTGTTGTTGTTGGTATTCTAGTGTACCAGTAGAGATGGATTCAGATGTTGTTGTTGTTGTTGGTATTCTAGTGTACCAGTAGAGATGGAGAGTCAGATGTTGTTGTTGGTATTCTAGTGTACCAGTAGATATGGAGTCAGATGTTGTTGTTGGTATTCTAGTGTACCAGTAGATATGGAGTCAGATGTTGTTGTTGGTATTCTAGTGTACCAGTAGATATGGAGTCAGATGTTATTGTTGGTATTCTAGTGTACCAGTAGATATGGAGTCAGATGTTGTTGTTGGTATTCTAGTGTACCAGTAGAGATGGAGTCAGATGTTATTGTTGGTATTCTAGTGTACCAGTAGATATGGAGTCAGATGTTGTTGTTGGTATTCTAGTGTACCAGTAGAGATGGATTCAGATGTTGTTGTTGTTGTTGGTATTCTAGTGTACCAGTAGAGATGGAGAGTCAGATGTTGTTGTTGGTATTCTAGTGTACCAGTAGAGATGGAGAGTCAGATGTTGTTGTTGGTGTTCTAGTGTACCAGTAGAGATGGAGTCAGATGTTGTTGTTGGTATTCTAGTGTACCAGTAGAGATGGGGTCAGATGTTGTTACTGTTGGTATTCTAGTGTACCAGTAGATATGGAGTCAGATGTTGTTGTTGGTATTCTAGTGTACCAGTAGATATGGAGTCAGATGTTGTTGTTGGTATTCTAGTGTACCAGTAGATATGGAGTCAGATGTTATTGTTGGTATTCTAGTGTACCAGTAGATATGGAGTCAGATGTTGTTGTTGGTATTCTAGTGTACCAGTAGAGATGGAGTCAGATGTTGTTGTTGGTGTTCTAGTGTACCAGTAGAGATGGAGTCAGATGTTGTTGTTGGTGGTGTTCTAGTGTACCCGTAGAGATGGAGGCAGATGTTGTTGTTGTTGGTGTTCTAGTGTACCAGTAGAGATGGAGTCAGATGTTGTTGTTGGTGGTGTTCTAGTGTACCAGTAGAGATGGAGTCAGATGTTGTTGTTGTTGGTATTCTAGTGTACCAGTAGAGATGGATTCAGATGTTGTTGTTGTTGTTGGTATTCTAGTGTACCAGTAGAGATGGAGAGTCGGATGTTGTTGTTGGTATTCTAGTGTACCAGTAGAGATAGAGTCAGATGTTGTTGTTGTTGGTGTTCTAGTGTACCCGTAGAGATGGAGTCAGATGTTGTTGTTGTTGGTGTTCTAGTGTACCAGTAGAGATGGAGAGTCAGATGTTGTTGTTGTTGTTGTTGTTGTTCTAGTGTACCAGTAGATATGGAGTCAGATGTTGTTGTTGTTGTTGGTGTTCTAGTGTACCAGTAGAGATGGAGAGTCAGATTTTGGTGTTATTGTTGGTTTTCTAGTGTACCAGTAGAGATGGAGTCAGATGTTGTTGTTGGTATTCTAGTGTACCAGTAGAGATGGAGTCAGATGTTGTTGTTGGTATTCTAGTGTACCAGTAGAGATTGAGAGTCAGATGTTGGTGTTGGTGTTCTAGTGTACCAGTAGAGATGGAGTCAGATGTTGTTGTTGCTGTTGGTATTCTAGTGTACCAGTAGAGATGGAGTCAGATGTTGTTGTTGTTGGTATTCTAGTGTACCAGTAGAGATGGAGTCAGATGTTGTTGTTGTTGGTGTTCTAGTGTACCAGTAGAGATGGGGTCAGATGTTGTTATTGTTGGTATTCTAGTGTACCAGTAGATATGGAGTCAGATGTTGTTGTTGGTATTCTAGTGTACCAGTAGATATGGAGTCAGATGTTGTTGTTGGTATTCTAGTGTACCAGTAGAGATGGAGTCAGATGTTGTTGTTGTTGGTGTTCTAGTGTACCAGTATAGATTGAGTCAGATGTTGTTGTTGTTGTTGGTGTTCTAGTGTACCAGTAGAGATGGAGTCAGATGTTGTTGTTGTTGGTGTTCTAGTGTACCAGTAGAGATGGAGTCAGATGTTGTTGTTGGTGGTGTTCTAGTGTACCAGTAGAGATGGAGTCAGATGTTGTTGTTGTTGGTATTCTAGTGTACCAGTAGAGATGGATTCAGATGTTGTTGTTGTTGTTGGTATTCTAGTGTACCAGTAGAGATGGAGAGTCAGATGTTGTTGTTGGTATTCTAGTGTACCAGTAGATATGGAGTCAGATGTTGTTGTTGGTATTCTAGTGTACCAGTAGATATGGAGTCAGATGTTGTTGTTGGTATTCTAGTGTACCAGTAGATATGGAGTCAGATGTTATTGTTGGTATTCTAGTGTACCAGTAGATATGGAGTCAGATGTTGTTGTTGGTATTCTAGTGTACCAGTAGAGATGGAGTCAGATGTCGTTGTTGGTGTTCTAGTGTACCAGTAGAGATGGAGTCAGATGTTGTTGTTGGTGTTCTAGTGTACCAGTAGAGATGGAGTCAGATGTTGTTGTTGTTGGTGTTCTAGTGTACCAGTAGAGATGGGGTCAGATGTTGTTGTTGTTGGTATTCTAGTGTACCAGTAGAGATGGAGTCAGATGTTGTTGTTGTTGGTGTTCTAGTGTACCAGTAGAGATGGGGTCAGATGTTGTTACTGTTGGTATTCTAGTGTACCAGTAGATATGGAGTCAGATGTTGTTGTTGGTATTCTAGTGTACCAGTAGATATGGAGTCAGATGTTGTTGTTGGTATTCTAGTGTACCAGTAGATATGGAGTCAGATGTTATTGTTGGTATTCTAGTGTACCAGTAGATATGGAGTCAGATGTTGTTGTTGGTATTCTAGTGTACCAGTAGATATTGAGTCAGATGTTGTTGTTGGTATTCTAGTGTACCAGTAGAGATGGAGTCAGATGTTGTTGTTGGTGTTCTAGTGTACCAGTAGAGATGGAGTCAGATGTTGTTGTTGGTGGTGTTCTAGTGTACCCGTAGAGATGGAGGCAGATGTTGTTGTTGTTGGTGTTCTAGTGTACCAGTAGAGATGGAGTCAGATGTTGTTGTTGGTGGTGTTCTAGTGTACCAGTAGAGATGGAGTCAGATGTTGTTGTTGTTGGTATTCTAGTGTACCAGTAGAGATGGATTCAGATGTTGTTGTTGTTGTTGTTGGTATTCTAGTGTACCAGTAGAGATGGAGAGTCGGGTGTTGTTGTTGGTATTCTAGTGTACCAGTAGAGATAGAGTCAGATGTTGTTGTTGTTGGTGTTCTAGTGTACCAGTAGAGATGGAGTCAGATGTTGTTGTTGCTGTTGGTATTCTAGTGTACCAGTAGAGATGGAGTCAGATGTTGTTGTTGTTGGTATTCTAGTGTACCAGTAGAGATGGAGTCAGATGTTGTTGTTGTTGGTGTTCTAGTGTACCAGTAGAGATGGGGTCAGATGTTGTTATTGTTGGTATTCTAGTGTACCAGTAGATATGGAGTCAGATGTTGTTGTTGGTATTCTAGTGTACCAGTAGATATGGAGTCAGATGTTGTTGTTGGTATTCTAGTGTACCAGTAGAGATGGAGTCAGATGTTGTTGTTGTTGGTGTTCTAGTGTACCAGTATAGATTGAGTCAGATGTTGTTGTTGTTGGTGGTCTAGTGAACCAGTAGAGATGGAGTCAGATGTTGTTGTTGTTGGTGTTCTAGTGTACCAGTAGAGATGGATTCAGATGTTGTTGTTGTTGTTGGTATTCTAGTGTACCAGTAGAGATGGAGAGTCAGATGTTGTTGTTGGTATTCTAGTGTACCAGTAGAGATGGAGAGTCAGATGTTGTTGTTGGTGTTCTAGTGTACCAGTAGAGATGGAGTCAGATGTTGTTGTTGGTATTCTAGTGTACGAGTAGAGATGGGGTCAGATGTTGTTACTGTTGGTATTCTAGTGTACCAGTAGATATGGAGTCAGATGTTGTTGTTGGTATTCTAGTGTACCAGTAGATATGGAGTCAGATGTTGTTGTTGGTATTCTAGTGTACCAGTAGATATGGAGTCAGATGTTATCGTTGGTATTCTAGTGTACCAGTAGATATGGAGTCAGATGTTGTTGTTGGTATTCTAGTATACCAGTAGAGATGGAGTCAGATGTCGTTGTTGGTGTTCTAGTGTACCAGTAGAGATGGAGTCAGATGTTGTTGTTGGTGTTCTAGTGTACCAGTAGAGATGGAGTCAGATGTTGTTGTTGTTGGTGTTCTAGTGTACCAGTAGAGATGGGGTCAGATGTTGTTGTTGTTGGTATTCTAGTGTACCAGTAGAGATGGAGTCAGATGTTGTTGTTGTTGGTGTTCTAGTGTACCAGTAGAGATGGGGTCAGATGTTGTTACTGTTGGTATTCTAGTGTACCAGTAGATATGGAGTCAGATGTTGTTGTTGGTATTCTAGTGTACCAGTAGATATGGAGTCAGATGTTGTTGTTGGTATTCTAGTGTACCAGTAGATATGGAGTCAGATGTTATTGTTGGTATTCTAGTGTACCAGTAGAGATGGATTCAGATGTTGTTGTTGTTGTTGGTATTCTAGTGTACCAGTAGAGATGGAGAGTCAGATGTTGTTGTTGGTATTCTAGTGTACCAGTAGAGATGGAGAGTCAGATGTTGTTGTTGGTGTTCTAGTGTACCAGTAGAGATGGAGTCAGATGTTGTTGTTGGTATTCTAGTGTACCAGTAGAGATGGAGAGTCAGATGTTGGTGTTGGTGTTCTAGTGTACCAGTAGAGATAGAGTCAGATGTTGTTGTTGTTGGTGTTCTAGTGTACCAGTAGAGATGGAGTCAGATGTTGTTGTTGTTGGTGTTCTAGTGTACCAGTAGAGATGGAGAGTCAGATGTTGTTGTTGTTGTTGTTGTTGTTGTTCTAGTGTACCAGTAGATATGGAGTCAGATGTTGTTGTTGTTGTTGGTGTTCTAGTGTACCAGTAGAGATGGAGTCAGATGTTGTTGTTGTTGGTGGTGTTCTAGTGTACCAGTAGAGATGGAGAGTCAGATGTTGTTGTTATTGTTGGTGTTCTAGTGTACCAGTAGAGATGGAGTCAGATGTTGTTGTTGGTATTCTAGTGTACCAGTAGAGATGGAGTCAGATGTTGTTGTTGGTATTCTAGTGTACCAGTAGAGATGGAGAGTCAGATGTTGGTGTTGGTGTTCTAGTGTACCAGTAGAGATGGGGTCAGATGTTGTTATTGTTGGTATTCTAGTGTACCAGTAGAGATGGAGTCAGATGTTGTTGTTGCTGTTGGTATTCTAGTGTACCAGTAGAGATGGAGTCAGATGTTGTTGTTGTTGGTATTCTAGTGTACCAGTAGAGATGGAGTCAGATGTTGTTGTTGTTGGTATTCTAGTGTACCAGTAGAGATGGAGTCAGATGTTGTTGTTGTTGGTATTCTAGTGTACCAGTAGAGATGGAGTCAGATGTTGTTGTTGTTGGTGTTCTAGTGTACCAGTAGAGATGGAGTCAGATGTTGTTGGTGTTGGTATTCTAGTGTACCAGTAGAGATGGAGTCAGATGTTGTTGTTGGTGGTGTTCTAGTGTACCAGTAGAGATGGAGTCAGATGTTGTTGTTGTTGGTATTCTAGTGTACCAGTAGAGATGGATTCAGATGTTGTTGTTGTTGTTGGTATTCTAGTGTACCAGTAGAGATGGAGAGTCGGATGTTGTTGTTGGTATTCTAGTGTACCAGTAGAGATAGAGTCAGATGTTGTTGTTGTTGGTGTTCTAGTGTACCAGTAGAGATGGAGTCAGATGTTGTTGTTGTTGGTGTTCTAGTGTACCAGTAGAGATGGAGAGTCAGATGTTGTTGTTGTTGTTGTTCTAGTGTACCAGTAGATATGGAGTCAGATGTTGTTGTTGTTGTTGGTGTTCTAGTGTACCAGTAGAGATGGAGTCAGATGTTGTTGTTGTTGGTGGTGTTCAAGTGTACCAGTAGAGATGGAGAGTCAGATGTTGTTGTTATTGTTGGTGTTCTAGTGTACCAGTAGAGATGGAGTCAGATGTTGTTGTTGGTATTCTAGTGTACCAGTAGAGATGGAGTCAGATGTTGTTGTTGGTATTCTAGTGTACCAGTAGATATGGAGTCAGATGTTGTTGTTGGTATTCTAGTGTACCAGTAGATATGGAGTCAGATGTTATTGTTGGTATTCTAGTGTACCAGTAGATATGGAGTCAGATGTTGTTGTTGGTATTCTAGTGTACCAGTAGAGATGGAGTCAGATGTCGTTGTTGGTGTTCTAGTGTACCAGTAGAGATGGAGTCAGATGTTGTTGTTGGTGTTCTAGTGTACCAGTAGAGATGGAGTCAGATGTTGTTGTTGTTGGTGTTCTAGTGTACCAGTAGAGATGGGGTCAGATGTTGTTGTTGTTGGTATTCTAGTGTACCAGTAGAGATGGAGTCAGATGTTGTTGTTGTTGGTGTTCTAGTGTACCAGTAGAGATGGGGTCAGATGTTGTTACTGTTGGTATTCTAGTGTACCAGTAGATATGGAGTCAGATGTTGTTGTTGGTATTCTAGTGTACCAGTAGATATGGAGTCAGATGTTGTTGTTGGTATTCTAGTGTACCAGTAGATATGGAGTCAGATGTTATTGTTGGTATTCTAGTGTACCAGTAGATATGGAGTCAGATGTTGTTGTTGGTATTCTAGTGTACCAGTAGAGATGGAGTCAGATGTTGTTGTTGGTGTTCTAGTGTACCAGTAGAGATGGAGTCAGATGTTGTTGTTGTTGGTGTTCTAGTGTACCAGTAGAGATGGAGTCAGATGTTGTTGTTGTTGGTGTTCTAGTGTACCAGTAGAGATGGAGTCAGATGTTGTTGTTGTTGGTGTTCTAGTGTACCAGTAGAGATGGAGTCAGATGTTGTTGTTGGTGGTGTTCTAGTGTACCAGTAGAGATGGAGTCAGATGTTGTTGTTGTTGGTATTCTAGTGTACCAGTAGAGATGGATTCAGATGTTGTTGTTGTTGTTGGTATTCTAGTGTACCAGTAGAGATGGAGAGTCAGATGTTGTTGTTGGTATTCTAGTGTACCAGTAGAGATGGAGAGTCAGATGTTGTTGTTGGTGTTCTAGTGTACCAGTAGATATGGAGTCAGATGTTGTTGTTGGTATTCTAGTGTACCAGTAGATATGGAGTCAGATGTTGTTGTTGGTATTCTAGTGTACCAGTAGATATGGAGTCAGATGTTGTTGTTGGTATTCTAGTGTACCAGTAGATATGGAGTCAGATGTTGTTGTTGGTATTCTAGTGTACCAGTAGAGATGGAGTCAGATGTTGTTGTTGGTGTTCTAGTGTACCAGTAGAGATGGAGTCAGATGTTGTTGTTGTTGGTGTTCTAGTGTACCAGTAGATATGGAGTCAGATGTTATTGTTGGTATTCTAGTGTACCAGTAGATATGGAGTCAGATGTTGTTGTTGGTATTCTAGTGTACCAGTAGAGATGGTGTCAGATGTTGTTGTTGTTGGTGTTCTAGTGTACCAGTAGAGATGGAGTCAGATGTTGTTGTTGTTGGTATTCTAGTGTACCAGTAGAGATGGATTCAGATGTTGTTGTTGTTGTTGGTATTCTAGTGTACCAGTAGAGATGGAGAGTCAGATGTTGTTGTTGGTATTCTAGTGTACCAGTAGAGATGGAGAGTCAGATGTTGTTGTTGGTGTTCTAGTGTACCAGTAGATATGGAGTCAGATGTTGTTGTTGGTATTCTAGTGTACCAGTAGATATGGAGTCAGATGTTGTTGTTGGTATTCTAGTGTACCAGTAGAGATGGAGTCAGATGTTGTTGTTGGTGTTCTAGTGTACCAGTAGAGATGGAGTCAGATGTTGTTGTTGTTGGTGTTCTAGTGTACCAGTAGAGATGGAGTCAGATGTTGTTGTTGTTGGTGTTCTAGTGTACCAGTAGAGATGGAGTCAGATGTTGTTGTTGTTGGTGTTCTAGTGTACCAGTAGAGATGGAGTCAGATGTTGTTGTTGTTGGTATTCTAGTGTACCAGTAGAGATGGATTCAGATGTTGTTGTTGTTGTTGGTATTCTAGTGTACCAGTAGAGATGGAGAGTCAGATGTTGTTGTTGGTATTCTAGTGTACCAGTAGAGATGGAGAGTCAGATGTTGTTGTTGGTGTTCTAGTGTACCAGTAGAGATGGAGTCAGATGTTGTTGTTGGTATTCTAGTGTACCAATAGAGATGGGGTCAGATGTTGTTACTGTTGGTATTCTAGTGTACCAGTAGATATGGAGTCAGATGTTGTTGTTGGTATTCTAGTGTACCAGTAGATATGGAGTCAGATGTTGTTGTTGGTATTCTAGTGTACCAGTAGAGATGGAGTCAGATGTTATTGTTGGTATTCTAGTGTACCAGTAGATATGGAGTCAGATGTTGTTGTTGGTATTCTAGTGTACCAGTAGAGATGGAGTCAGATGTTGTTGTTGGTGTTCTAGTGTACCAGTAGAGATGGAGTCAGATGTTGTTGTTGGTGGTGTTCTAGTGTACCAGTAGAGATGGAGGCAGATGTTGTTGTTGTTGGTGTTCTAGTGTACCAGTAGAGATGGAGTCAGATGTTGTTGTTGGTGGTGTTCTAGTGTACCAGTAGAGATGGAGTCAGATGTTGTTGTTGTTGGTATTCTAGTGTACCAGTAGAGATGGATTCAGATGTTGTTGTTGTTGTTGGTATTCTAGTGTACCAGTAGAGATGGAGAGTCGGATGTTGTTGTTGGTATTCTAGTGTACCAGTAGAGATAGAGTCAGATGTTGTTGTTGTTGGTGTTCTAGTGTACCAGTAGAGATGGAGTCAGATGTTGTTGTTGTTGGTGTTCTAGTGTACCAGTAGAGATGGAGAGTCAGATGTTGCTGTTGTTGTTGTTCTAGTGTACCAGTAGATATGGAGTCAGATGTTGTTGTTGTTGTTGGTGTTCTAGTGTACCAGTAGAGATGGAGTCAGATGTTGTTGTTGTTGGTGGTGTTCAAGTGTACCAGTAGAGATGGAGAGTCAGATGTTGTTGTTATTGTTGGTGTTCTAGTGTACCAGTAGAGATGGAGTCAGATGTTGTTGTTGGTATTCTAGTGTACCAGTAGAGATGGAGTCAGATGTTGTTGTTGGTATTCTAGTGTACCAGTAGATATGGAGTCAGATGTTGTTGTTGGTATTGTAGTGTACCAGTAGAGATGGATTCAGATGTTGTTGTTGTTGTTGGTATTCTAGTGTACCAGTAGAGATGGAGAGTCAGATGTTGTTGTTGGTATTCTAGTGTACCAGTAGAGATGGAGAGTCAGATGTTGTTGTTGGTGTTCTAGTGTACCAGTAGAGATGGAGTCAGATGTTGTTGTTGGTATTCTAGTGTACCAGTAGAGATGGGGTCAGATGTTGTTACTGTTGGTATTCTAGTGTACCAGTAGATATGGACTCAGATGTTGTTGTTGGTATTCTAGTGTACCAGTAGATATGGAGTCAGATGTTGTTGTTGGTATTCTAGTGTACCAGTAGATATGGAGTCAGATGTTATTGTTGGTATTCTAGTGTACCAGTAGATATGGAGTCAGATGTTGTTGTTGGTATTCTAGTGTACCAGTAGAGATGGAGTCAGATGTTGTTGTTGGTGTTCTAGTGTACCAGTAGAGATGGAGTCAGATGTTGTTGTTGGTGGTGTTCTAGTGTACCAGTAGAGATGGAGGCAGATGTTGTTGTTGTTGGTGTACTAGTGTACCAGTAGAGATGGAGTCAGATGTTGTTGTTGGTGGTGTTCTAGTGTACCAGTAGAGATGGAGTCAGATGTTGTTGTTGTTGGTATTCTAGTGTACCAGTAGAGATGGATTCAGATGTTGTTGTTGTTGTTGGTATTCTAGTGTACCAGTAGAGATGGAGAGTCGGATGTTGTTGTTGGTATTCTAGTGTACCAGTAGAGATAGAGTCAGATGTTGTTGTTGTTGGTGTTCTAGTGTACCAGTAGAGATGGAGTCAGATGTTGTTGTTGTTGGTGTTCTAGTGTACCAGTAGAGATGGAGAGTCAGATGTTGTTGTTGTTGTTGTTGTTCTAGTGTACCAGTAGATATGGAGTCAGATGTTGTTGTTGTTGTTGGTGTTCTAGTGTACCAGTAGAGATGGAGTCAGATGTTGTTGTTGTTGGTGGTGTTCAAGTGTACCAGTAGAGATGGAGAGTCAGATGTTGTTGTTATTGTTGGTGTTCTAGTGTACCAGTAGAGATGGAGTCAGATGTTGTTGTTGGTATTCTAGTGTACCAGTAGAGATGGAGTCAGATGTTGTTGTTGGTATTCTAGTGTACCAGTAGAGATGGAGAGTCAGATGTTGGTGTTGGTGTTCTAGTGTACCAGTAGAGATGGAGTCAGATGTTGTTGTTGCTGTTGGTATTCTAGTGTACCAGTAGAGATGGAGTCAGATGTTGTTGTTGGTATTCTAGTGTACCAGTAGAGATGGAGAGTCAGATGTTGTTGTTGGTATTCTAGTGTACCAGTAGAGATGGAGTCAGATGTTGTTGTTGCTGTTGGTATTCTAGTGTACCAGTAGAGATGGAGTCAGATGTTGTTGTTGTTGGTATTCTAGTGTACCAGTAGAGATGGAGTCAGATGTTGTTGTTGTTGGTGTTCTAGTGTACCAGTAGAGATGGGGTCAGATGTTGTTATTGTTGGTATTCTAGTGTAACAGTAGATATGGAGTCAGATGTTGTTGTTGGTATTCTAGTGTACCAGTAGATATGGAGTCAGATGTTGTTGTTGGTATTCTAGTGTACCAGTAGAGATGGAGTCAGATGTTGTTGTTGGTATTCTAGTGTACCAGTAGAGATGGAGTCAGATGTTGTTGTTGGTGTTCTAGTGTACCAGTAGAGATGGAGTCAGATGTTGTTGTTGTTGGTGTTCTAGTGTACCAGTAGAGATGGAGTCAGATGTTGTTGTTGTTGTTGTTCTAGTGTACCAGTAGAGATGGAGTCAGATGTTGTTGTTGTTGGTGTTCTAGTGTACCAGTAGAGATGGAGTCAGATGTTGTTGTTGTTGGTATTCTAGTGTACCAGTAGAGATGGATTCAGATGTTGTTGTTGTTGTTGGTATTCTAGTGTACCAGTAGAGATGGAGAGTCAGATGTTGTTGTTGGTATTCTAGTGTACCAGTAGAGATGGAGAGTCAGATGTTGTTGTTGGTGTTCTAGTGTACCAGTAGAGATGGGGTCAGATGTTGTTACTGTTGGTATTCTAGTGTACCAGTAGATATGGAGTCAGATGTTGTTTTTGGTATTCTAGTGTACCAGTAGATATGGAGTCAGATGTTGTTGTTGGTATTCTAGTGTACCAGTAGATATGGAGTCAGATGTTATTGTTGGTATTCTAGTGTACCAGTAGATATGGAGTCAGATGTTGTTGTTGGTATTCTAGTGTACCAGTAGAGATGGAGTCAGATGTTGTTGTTGTTGGTGTTCTAGTGTACCAGTAGAGATGGAGTCAGATGTTGTTGTTGGTGGTGTTCTAGTGTACCAGTAGAGATGGAGGCAGATGTTGTTGTTGTTGGTGTACTAGTGTACCAGTAGAGATGGAGTCAGATGTTGTTGTTGGTGGTGTTCTAGTGTACCAGTAGAGATGGAGAGTCAGATGTTGTTGTTGTTGTTGGTGTTCTAGTGTACCAGTAGAGATGGAGTCAGATGTTGTTGTTGTTGGTATTCTAGTGTACCAGTAGAGATGGATTCAGATGTTGTTGTTGTTGTTGGTATTCTAGTGTACCAGTAGAGATGGAGAGTCGGATGTTGTTGTTGGTATTCTAGTGTACCAGTAGAGATAGAGTCAGATGTTGTTGTTGTTGGTGTTCTAGTGTACCAGTAGAGATGGAGTCAGATGCTGTTGTTGTTGGTGTTCTAGTGTACCAGTAGAGATGGAGAGTCAGATGTTGTTGTTGTTGTTGTTGTTCTAGTGTACCAGTAGATATGGAGTCAGATGTTGTTGTTGTTGTTGGTGTTCTAGTGTACCAGTAGAGATGGAGAGTCAGATGTTGTTGTTGTTGTTGTTGTTGTTCTAGTGTACCAGTAGAGATGGAGTCAGATGTTGTTGTTGTTGGTGTTCTAGTGTACCAGTAGAGATGGAGAGTCAGATGTTGTTGTTGTTGTTGTTGTTCTAGTGTACCAGTAGATATGGAGTCAGATGTTGTTGTTGTTGGTGGTGTTCAAGTGTACCAGTAGAGATGGAGAGTCAGATGTTGTTGTTATTGTTGGTGTTCTAGTGTACCAGTAGAGATGGAGTCAGATGTTGTTGTTGGTATTCTAGTGTACCAGTAGAGATGGAGTCAGATGTTGTTGTTGGTATTCTAGTGTACCAGTAGAGATGGAGAGTCAGATGTTGGTGTTGGTGTTCTAGTGTACCAGTAGAGATGGAGTCAGATGTTGTTGTTGCTGTTGGTATTCTAGTGTACCAGTAGAGATGGAGTCAGATGTTGTTGTTGTTGGTGTTCTAGTGTACCAGTAGAGATGGGGTCAGATGTTGTTGTTGGTATTCTAGTGTACCAGTAGATATGGAGTCAGATGTTGTTGTTGGTATTCTAGTGTACCAGTAGAGATGGAGTCAGATGTTGTTGTTGTTGGTGTTCTAGTGTACCAGTATAGATTGAGTCAGATGTTGTTGTTGTTGGTGTTCTAGTGTACCAGTAGAGATGGAGTCAGATGTTGTTGTTGTTGGTGTTCTAGTGTACCAGTAGAGATGGAGTCAGATGTTGTTGTTGGTGGTGTTCTAGTGTACCAGTAGAGATGGAGTCAGATGTTGTTGTTGTTGGTATTCTAGTGTACCAGTAGAGATGGATTCAGATGTTGTTGTTGTTGTTGGTATTCTAGTGTACCAGTAGAGATGGAGAGTCAGATGTTGTTGTTGGTATTCTAGTGTACCAGTAGAGATGGAGAGTCAGATGTTGTTGTTGGTGTTCTAGTGTACCAGTAGAGATGGAGTCAGATGTTGTTGTTGGTATTCTAGTGTACCAGTAGAGATGGGGTCAGATGTTGTTACTGTTGGTATTCTAGTGTACCAGTAGATATGGAGTCAGATGTTGTTGTTGGTATTCTAGTGTACCAGTAGATATGGAGTCAGATGTTGTTGTTGGTATTCTAGTGTACCAGTAGATATGGAGTCAGATGTTATTGTTGGTATTCTAGTGTACCAGTAGATATGGAGTCAGATGTTGCTGTTGGTATTCTAGTGTACCAGTAGAGATGGAGTCAGATGTCGTTGTTGGTGTTCTAGTGTACCAGTAGAGATGGAGTCAGATGTTGTTGTTGGTGTTCTAGTGTACCAGTAGAGATGGAGTCAGATGTTGTTGTTGTTGGTGTTCTAGTGTACCAGTAGAGATGGGGTCAGATGTTGTTGTTGTTGGTATTCTAGTGTACCAGTAGAGATGGGGTCAGATGTTGTTACTGTTGGTATTCTAGTGTACCAGTAGATATGGAGTCAGATGTTGTTGTTGGTATTCTAGTGTACCAGTAGAGATGGAGTCAGATGTTGTTGTTGGTGTTCTAGTGTACCAGTAGAGATGGAGTCAGATGTTGTTGTTGTTGGTGTTCTAGTGTACCAGTAGAGATGGAGTCAGATGTTGTTGTTGTTGGTGTTCTAGTGTACCAGTAGAGATCGAGTCAGATGTTGTTGTTGTTGGTGTTCTAGTGTACCAGTAGAGATGGAGTCAGATGTTGTTGTTGGTGGTGTTCTAGTGTACCAGTAGAGATGGAGTCAGATGTTGTTGTTGTTGGTATTCTAGTGTACCAGTAGAGATGGATTCAGATGTTGTTGTTGTTGTTGGTATTCTAGTGTACCAGTAGAGATTGAGAGTCAGATGTTGTTGTTGGTATTCTAGTGTACCAGTAGAGATGGAGAGTCAGATGTTGTTGTTGGTGTTCTAGTGTACCAGTAGATATGGAGTCAGATGTTGTTGTTGGTATTCTAGTGTACCAGTAGATATGGAGTCAGATGTTGTTGTTGGTATTCTAGTGTACCAGTAGATATGGAGTCAGATGTTGTTGTTGGTATTCTAGTGTACCAGTAGAGATGGAGTCAGATGTTGTTGTTGGTGTTCTAGTGTACCAGTAGAGATGGAGTCAGATGTTGTTGTTGTTGGTGTTCTAGTGTACCAGTAGAGATGGAGTCAGATGTTGTTGTTGTTGGTGTTCTAGTGTACCAGTAGAGATGGAGTCAGATGTTGTTGTTGTTGGTGTTCTAGTGTACCAGTAGAGATGGAGTCAGATGTTGTTGTTGTTGGTATTCTAGTGTACCAGTAGAGATGGATTCAGATGTTGTTGTTGTTGTTGGTATTCTAGTGTACCAGTAGAGATGGAGAGTCAGATGTTGTTGTTGGTATTCTAGTGTACCAGTAGAGATGGAGAGTCAGATGTTGTTGTTGGTGTTCTAGTGTACCAGTAGAGATGGAGTCAGATGTTGTTGTTGGTATTCTAGTGTACCAGTAGAGATGGGGTCAGATGTTGTTACTGTTGGTATTCTAGTGTACCAGTAGATATGGAGTCAGATGTTGTTGTTGGTATTCTAGTGTACCAGTAGATATGGAGTCAGATGTTGTTGTTGGTATTCTAGTGTACCAGTAGAGATGGAGTCAGATGTTATTGTTGGTATTCTAGTGTACCAGTAGATATGGAGTCAGATGTTGTTGTTGGTATTCTAGGGTACCAGTAGAGATGGAGTCAGATGTTGTTGTTGGTGTTCTAGTGTACCAGTAGAGATGGAGTCAGATGTTGTTGTTGGTATTCTAGTGTACCAGTAGATATGGAGTCAGATGTTGTTGTTGGTATTCTAGTGTACCAGTAGATATGGAGTCAGATGCTGTTGTTGGTATTCTAGTGTACCAGTAGACCTGGAGTCAGATGTTGTTGTTGGTGTTCTAGTGTACCAGTAGAGATGGAGTCAGATGTTGTTGTTGTTGGTGTTCTAGTGTACCAGTAGAGATGGAGTCAGATGTTGTTGTTGTTGTTGGTGTTCTAGTGTACCAGTAGAGATGGAGTCAGATGTTGTTGTTGTTGGTGTTCTAGTGTACCAGTAGAGATGGAGTCAGATGTTGTTGTTGTTGGTATTCTAGTGTACCAGTAGAGATGGATTCAGATGTTGTTGTTGTTGTTGGTATTCTAGTGTACCAGTAGAGATGGAGAGTCAGATGTTGTTGTTGGTATTCTAGTGTACCAGTAGAGATGGAGAGTCAGATGTTGTTGTTGGTGTTCTAGTGTACCAGTAGAGATGGAGTCAGATGTTGTTGTTGGTATTCTAGTGTACCAGTAGAGATGGGGTCAGATGTTGTTACTGTTGGTATTCTAGTGTACCAGTAGATATGGAGTCAGATGTTGTTGTTGGTATTCTAGTGTACCAGTAGATATGGAGTCAGATGTTGTTGTTGGTATTCTAGTGTACCAGTAGATATGGAGTCAGATGTTATTGTTGGTATTCTAGTGTACCAGTAGATATGGAGTCAGATGTTGTTGTTGGTATTCTAGTGTACCAGTAGAGATGGAGTCAGATGTTGTTGTTGGTGTTCTAGTGTACCAGTAGAGATGGAGTCAGATGTTGTTGTTGGTGGTGTTCTAGTGTACCAGTAGAGATGGAGGCAGATGTTGTTGTTGTTGGTGTTCTAGTGTACCAGTAGAGATGGAGTCAGATGTTGTTGTTGGTGGTGTTCTAGTGTACCAGTAGAGATGGAGTCAGATGTTGTTGTTGTTGGTATTCTAGTGTACCAGTAGAGATGGATTCAGATGTTGTTGTTGTTGTTGGTATTCTAGTGTACCAGTAGAGATGGAGAGTCGGATGTTGTTGTTGGTATTCTAGTGTACCAGTAGAGATAGATTCAGATGTTGTTGTTGTTGGTGTTCTAGTGTACCAGTAGAGATGGAGTCAGATGTTGTTGTTGTTGGTGTTCTAGTGTACCAGTAGAGATGGAGAGTCAGATGTTGTTGTTGTTGTTGTTGTTGTTCTAGTGTACCAGTAGATATGGAGTCAGATGTTGTTGTTGTTGTTGGTGTTCTAGTGTACCAGTAGAGATGGAGTCAGATGTTGTTGTTGGTATTCTAGTGTACCAGTAGAGATTGAGTCAGATGTTGTTGTTGGTATTCTAGTGTACCAGTAGAGATGGAGAGTCAGATGTTGGTGTTGGTGTTCTAGTGTACCAGTAGAGATGGAGTCAGATGTTGTTGTTGCTGTTGGTATTCTAGTGTACCAGTAGAGATGGAGTCAGATGTTGTTGTTGTTGGTATTCTAGTGTACCAGTAGAGATGGAGTCAGATGTTGTTGTTGGTGTTCTAGTGTACCAGTAGAGATGGGGTCAGATGTTGTTATTGTTGGTATTCTAGTGTACCAGTAGATATGGAGTCAGATGTTGTTGTTGGTATTCTAGTGTACCAGTAGATATGGAGTCAGATGTTGCTGTTGGTATTCTAGTGTACCAGTAGAGATGGAGTCAGATGTTGTTGTTGTTGGTGTTCTAGTGTACCAGTATAGATTGAGTCAGATGTTGTTGTTGTTGGTGTTCTAGTGTACCAGTAGAGATGGAGTCAGATGTTGTTGTTGGTGTTCTAGTGTACCAGTAGAGATGGAGTCAGATGTTGTTGTTGTTGGTATTCTAGTGTACCAGTAGAGATGGATTCAGATGTTGTTGTTGTTGTTGGTATTCTAGTGTACCAGTAGAGATGGAGAGTCAGATGTTGTTGTTGGTATTCTAGTGTACCAGTAGAGATGGAGAGTCAGATGTTGTTGTTGGTGTTCTAGTGTACCAGTAGAGATGGAGTCAGATGTTGTTGTTGGTATTCTAGTGTACCAGTAGAGATGGGGTCAGATGTTGTTACTGTTGGTATTCTAGTGTACCAGTAGATATGGAGTCAGATGTTGTTGTTGGTATTCTAGTGTACCAGTAGATATGGAGTCAGATGTTGTTGTTGGTATTCTAGTGTACCAGTAGATATGGAGTCAGATGTTATTGTTGGTATTCTAGTGTACCAGTAGATATGGAGTCAGATGTTGTTGTTGGTATTCTAGTGTACCAGTAGAGATGGAGTCAGATGTCGTTGTTGGTGTTCTAGTGTACCAGTAGAGATGGGGTCAGATGTTGTTGTTGTTGGTATTCTAGTGTACCAGTAGAGATGGGGTCAGATGTTGTTACTGTTGGTATTCTAGTGTACCAGTAGATATGGAGTCAGATGTTGTTGTTGGTATTCTAGTGTACCAGTAGATATGGAGTCAGATGTTATTGTTGGTATTCTAGTGTACCAGTAGATAGTGAGTCAGATGTTGTTGTTGGTATTCTAGTGTACCAGTAGAGATGGAGTCAGATGTTGTTGTTGGTGTTCTAGTGTACCAGTAGAGATGGAGTCAGATGTTGTTGTTGTTGGTGTTCTAGTGTACCAGTAGAGATGGAGTCAGATGTTGTTGTTGTTGGTGTTCTAGTGTACCAGTAGAGATGGAGTCAGATGTTGTTGTTGGTGGTGTTCTAGTGTACCAGTAGAGATGGAGTCAGATGTTGTTGTTGTTGGTATTCTAGTGTACCAGTAGAGATGGATTCAGATGTTGTTGTTGTTGTTGGTATTCTAGTGTACCAGTAGAGATGGAGAGTCAGATGTTGTTGTTGGTATTCTAGTGAACCAGTAGAGATGGAGAGTCAGATGTTGTTGTTGGTGTTCTAGTGTACCAGTAGATATGGAGTCAGATGTTGTTGTTGGTATTCTAGTGTACCAGTAGAGATGGAGTCAGATGTTGTTGTTGTTGGTGTTCTAGTGTACCAGTAGAGATGGAGTCAGATGTTGTTGTTGGTATTCTAGTGTACCAGTAGAGATGGGGTCAGATGTTGTTACTGTTGGTATTCTAGTGTACCAGTAGATATGGAGTCAGATGTTGTTGTTGGTATTCTAGTTTACCAGTAGATATGGAGTCAGATGTTGTTGTTGGTATTCTAGTGTACCAGTAGATATGGAGTCAGATGTTATTGTTGGTATTCTAGTGTACCAGTAGATATGGAGTCAGATGTTGTTGTTGGTATTCTAGTGTACCAGTAGAGATGGAGTCAGATGTTGTTGTTGGTGTTCTAGTGTACCAGTAGAGATGGAGTCAGATGTTGTTGTTGGTGGTGTTCTAGTGTACCAGTAGAGATGGAGGCAGATGTTGTTGTTGTTGGTGTTCTAGTGTACCAGTAGAGATGGAGTCAGATGTTGTTGTTGGTGGTGTTCTAGTGTACCAGTAGAGATGGAGTCAGATGTTGTTGTTGTTGGTATTCTAGTGTACCAGTAGAGATGGATTCAGATGTTGTTGTTGTTGTTGGTATTCTAGTGTACCAGTAGAGATGGAGAGTCGGATGTTGTTGTTGGTATTCTAGTGTACCAGTAGAGATAGAGTCAGATGTTGTTGTTGTTGGTGTTCTAGTGTACCAGTAGAGATGGAGTCAGATGTTGTTGTTGTTGGTGTTCTAGTGTACCAGTAGAGATGGAGAGTCAGATGTTGTTGTTGTTGTTGTTGTTGTTCTAGTGTACCAGTAGATATGGAGTCAGATGTTGTTGTTGTTGTTGGTGTTCTAGTGTACCAGTAGAGATGGAGTCAGATGTTGTTGTTGTTGGTGGTGTTCAAGTGTACCAGTAGAGATGGAGAGTCAGATGTTGTTGTTATTGTTGGTGTTCTAGTGTACCAGTAGAGATGGAGTCAGATGTTGTTGTTGGTATTCTAGTGTACCAGTAGAGATGGAGTCAGATGTTGTTGTTGGTATTCTAGTGTACCAGTAGAGATGGAGAGTCAGATGTTGGTGTTGGTGTTCTAGTGTACCAGTAGAGATGGAGTCAGATGTTGTTGTTGCTGTTGGTATTCTAGTGTACCAGTAGAGATGGAGAGTCAGATGTTGTTGTTGTTGGTATTCTAGTGTACCAGTAGAGATGGAGTCAGATGTTGTTGTTGTTGGTGTTCTAGTGTACCAGTAGAGATGGGGTCAGATGTTGTTGTTGGTATTCTAGTGTACCAGTAGAGATGGAGTCAGATGTTGTTGTTGGTGTTCTAGTGTACCAGTATAGATTGAGTCAGATGTTGTTGTTGTTGGTATCCTAGTGTACCAGTAGAGATGGAGTCAGATGTTGTTGTTGGTATTCTAGTGTACCAGTAGAGATGTAGTCAGATCTTGTTGTTGTTGGTGTTCTAGTGTACCAGTAGAGATGGAGTCAGATGTTGTTGTTGTTGGTATTCTAGTGTACCAGTAGAGATGGAGTCAGTTGTTGTTGTTGGTATCCTAGTGTACCAGTAGAGATGGAGTCAGATGTTGTTGTTGGTATTCTAGTGTACCAGTAGAGATGTAGTCAGATCTTGTTGTTGTTGGTGTTCTAGTGTACCAGTAGAGATGGAGTCAGATGTTGTTGTTGTTGGTATTCTAGTGTACCAGTAGAGATGGATTCAGATGTTGTTGTTGTTGTTGGTATTCTAGTGTACCAGTAGAGATGGAGAGTCAGATGTTGTTGTTGGTATTCTAGTGTACCAGTAGAGATGGAGTCAGATGTTGTTGTTGTTGGTGTTCTAGTGTACCAGTAGAGATGGAGTCAGATGTTGTTGTTGGTATTCTAGTGTACCAGTAGAGATGGAGTCAGATGTTGTTGTTGTTGGTGTTCTAGTGTACCAGTAGAGATGGAGAGTCAGATGTTGTTGTTGTTGTTGGTGTTCTAGTGTACCAGTAGAGATGGAGTCAGATGTTGTTGTTGTTGTTGTTGGTGTTCTAGTGTACCAGTAGAGATGGAGTCAGATGTTGTTGTTGGTGTTCTAGTGTACCAGTAGAGATGGAGTCAGATGTTGTTGTTGGTATTCTAGTGTACCAGTAGAGATGGAGTCAGATGTTGTTGTTGTTGGTATTCTAGTGTACCAGTAGAGATGGAGTCAGATGTTGTTGTTGTTGGTGTTCTAGTGTACCAGTAGAGATGGAGTCAGATGTTGTTGTTGTTGGTATTCTAGTGTACCAGTAGAGATGGATTCAGATGTTGTTGTTGTTGTTGGTATTCTAGTGTACCAGTAGAGATGGAGAGTCAGATGTTGTTGTTGGTATTCTAGTGTACCAGTAGAGATGGAGAGTCAGATGTTGTTGTTGGTGTTCTAGTGTACCAGTAGAGATGGAGTCAGATGTTGTTGTTGGTATTCTAGTGTACCAGTAGAGATGGAGTCAGATGTTGTTGTTGGTATTCTAGTGTACCAGTAGAGATGGAGTCAGATGTTGTTGTTGTTGGTATTCTAGTGTACCAGTAGAGATGGATTCAGATGGTGTTGTTGTTGTTGGTATTCTAGTGTACCAGTAGAGATGGAGAGTCAGATGTTGTTGTTGGTATTCTAGTGTACCAGTAGAGATGGAGAGTCAGATGTTGTTGTTGGTGTTCTAGTGTACCAGTAGAGATGGAGAGTCAGATGTTGTTGTTGTTGTTGGTGTTCTAGTGTACCAGTAGAGATGGAGTCAGATGTTGTTGTTGTTGGTGTTCTAGTGTACCAGTAGAGATGGAGTCAGATGTTGTTGTTGGTGGTGTTCTAGTGTACCAGTAGAGATGGAGTCAGATGTTGTTGTTGTTGGTATTCTAGTGTACCAGTAGAGATGGATTCAGATGTTGTTGTTGTTGTTGGTATTCTAGTGTACCAGTAGAGATGGATTCAGATGTTGTTGTTGTTGTTGGTATTCTAGTGTACCAGTAGAGATGGAGTCAGATGTTGTTGTTGGTATTCTAGTGTACCAGTAGAGATGGGGTCAGATGTTGTTATTGTTGGTATTCTAGTGTAACAGTAGATATGGAGTCAGATGTTGTTGTTGGTATTCTAGTGTACCAGTAGATATGGAGTCAGATGTTGTTGTTGGTATTCTAGTGTACCAGTAGAGATGGAGAGTCAGATGTTGTTGTTGGTGTTCTAGTGTACCAGTAGAGATGGAGAGTCAGATGTTGTTGTTGGTGTTCTAGTGTACCAGTAGAGATGGAGTCAGATGTTGTTGTTGGTATTCTAGTGTACCAGTAGAGATGGGGTCAGATGTTGTTACTGTTGGTATTCTAGTGTACCAGTAGATATGGAGTCAGATGTTGTTGTTGGTATTCTAGTGTACCAGTAGATATGGAGTCAGATGTTGTTGTTGGTATTCTAGTGTACCAGTAGATATGGAGTCAGATGTTATTGTTGGTATTCTAGTGTACCAGTAGATATGGAGTCAGATGTTGTTGTTGGTATTCTAGTGTACCAGTAGAGATGGAGTCAGATGTCGTTGTTGGTGTTCTAGTGTACCAGTAGAGATGGAGTCAGATGTTGTTGTTGGTGTTCTAGTGTACCAGTAGAGATGGAGTCAGATGTTGTTGTTGTTGGTGTTCTAGTGTACCAGTAGAGATGGGGTCAGATGTTGTTGTTGTTGGTATTCTAGTGTACCAGTAGAGATGGGGTCAGATGTTGTTACTGTTGGTATTCTAGTGTACCAGTAGATATGGAGTCAGATGTTGTTGTTGGTATTCTAGTGTACCAGTAGATATGGAGTCAGATGTTATTGTTGGTATTCTAGTGTACCAGTAGATATGGAGTCAGATGTTGTTGTTGGTATTCTAGTGTACCAGTAGAGATGGAGTCAGATGTTGTTGTTGGTGTTCTAGTGTACCAGTAGAGATGGAGTCAGATGTTGTTGTTGTTGGTGTTCTAGTGTACCAGTAGAGATGGAGTCAGATGTTGTTGTTGTTGGTGTTCTAGTGTACCAGTAGAGATGGAGTCAGATGTTGTTGTTGGTGGTGTTCTAGTGTACCAGTAGAGATGGAGTCAGATGTTGTTGTTGTTGGTATTCTAGTGTACCAGTAGAGATGGATTCAGATGTTGTTGTTGTTGTTGGTATTCTAGTGTACCAGTAGAGATGGAGAGTCAGATGTTGTTGTTGGTATTCTAGTGAACCAGTAGAGATGGAGAGTCAGATGTTGTTGTTGGTGTTCTAGTGTACCAGTAGATATGGAGTCAGATGTTGTTGTTGGTATTCTAGTGTACCAGTAGAGATGGAGTCAGATGTTGTTGTTGGTGGTGTTCTAGTGTACCAGTAGAGATGGAGTCAGATGTTGTTGTTGGTATTCTAGTGTACCAGTAGAGATGGGGTCAGATGTTGTTACTGTTGGTATTCTAGTGTACCAGTAGATATGGAGTCAGATGTTGTTGTTGGTATTCTAGTTTACCAGTAGATATGGAGTCAGATGTTGTTGTTGGTATTCTAGTGTACCAGTAGATATGGAGTCAGATGTTATTGTTGGTATTCTAGTGTACCAGTAGATATGGAGTCAGATGTTGTTGTTGGTATTCTAGTGTACCAGTAGAGATGGAGTCAGATGTTGTTGTTGGTGTTCTAGTGTACCAGTAGAGATGGAGTCAGATGTTGTTGTTGGTGGTGTTCTAGTGTACCAGTAGAGATGGAGGCAGATGTTGTTGTTGTTGGTGTTCTAGTGTACCAGTAGAGATGGAGTCAGATGTTGTTGTTGGTGGTGTTCTAGTGTACCAGTAGAGATGGAGTCAGATGTTGTTGTTGTTGTTGGTATTCTAGTGTACCAGTAGAGATGGAGAGTCGGATGTTGTTGTTGGTATTCTAGTGTACCAGTAGATATAGAGTCAGATGTTGTTGTTGTTGGTGTTCTAGTGTACCAGTAGAGATGGAGTCAGATGTTGTTGTTGTTGGTGTTCTAGTGTACCAGTAGAGATGGAGAGTCAGATGTTGTTGTTGTTGTTGTTGTCGTTCTAGTGTACCAGTAGATATGGAGTCAGATGTTGTTGTTGTTGTTGGTGTTCTAGTGTACCAGTAGAGATGGAGTCAGATGTTGTTGTTGTTGTTGGTGTTCTAGTGTACCAGTAGAGATGGAGTCAGATGTTGTTGTTGGTATTCTAGTGTACCAGTAGAGATGGAGAGTCAGATGTTGTTGTTATTGTTGGTGTTCTAGTGTACCAGTAGAGATGGAGTCAGATGTTGTTGTTGGTATTCTAGTGTACCAGTAGAGATGGAGTCAGATGTTGTTGTTGCTGTTGGTATTCTAGTGTACCAGTAGAGATGGAGAGTCAGATGTTGTTGTTGTTGGTGTTCTAGTGTACCAGTAGAGATGGAGTCAGATGTTGTTGTTGCTGTTGGTATTCTAGTGTACCAGTAGAGATGGAGAGTCAGATGTTGTTGTTGTTGGTATTCTAGTGTACCAGTAGAGATGGAGTCAGATGTTGTTGTTGTTGGTGTTCTAGTGTACCAGTAGAGATGGGGTCAGATGTTGTTGTTGGTATTCTAGTGTACCAGTAGATATGGAGTCAGATGTTGTTGTTGGTATTCTAGTGTACCAGTATAGATTGAGTCAGATGTTGTTGTTGTTGGTATCCTAGTGTACCAGTAGAGATGGAGTCAGATGTTGTTGTTGGTGTTCTAGTGTACCAGTAGAGATGGAGGCAGATGTTGTTGTTGTTGGTGTTCTAGTGTACCAGTAGAGATGTAGTCAGATCTTGTTGTTGTTGGTGTTCTAGTGTACCAGTAGAGATGGAGTCAGATGTTGTTGTTGTTGGTATTCTAGTGTACCAGTAGAGATGGATTCAGATGTTGTTGTTGTTGTTGGTATTCTAGTGTACCAGTAGAGATGGAGAGTCAGATGTTGTTGTTGGTATTCTAGTGTACCAGTAGAGATGGAGTCAGATGTTGTTGTTGTTGGTGTTCTAGTGTACCAGTAGAGATGGAGTCAGATGTTGTTGTTGGTATTCTAGTGTACCAGTAGAGATGGAGTCAGATGTTGTTGTTGTTGGTGTTCTAGTGTACCAGTAGAGATGGAGAGTCAGATGTTGTTGTTGTTGTTGGTGTTCTAGTGTACCAGTAGAGATGGAGTCAGATGTTGTTGTTGTTGTTGGTGTTCTAGTGTACCAGTAGAGATGGAGTCAGATGTTGTTGTTGGTGTTCTAGTGTACCAGTAGAGATGGAGTCAGATGTTGTTGTTGGTATTCTAGTGTACCAGTAGAGATGGAGTCAGATGTTGTTGTTGTTGGTATTCTAGTGTACCAGTAGAGATGGAGTCAGATGTTGTTGTTGTTGGTGTTCTAGTGTACCAGTAGAGATGGAGTCAGATGTTGTTGTTGTTGGTATTCTAGTGTACCAGTAGAGATGGATTCAGATGTTGTTGTTGTTGTTGGTATTCTAGTGTACCAGTAGAGATGGAGAGTCAGATGTTGTTGTTGGTATTCTAGTGTACCAGTAGAGATGGAGAGTCAGATGTTGTTGTTGGTGTTCTAGTGTACCAGTAGAGATGGAGTCAGATGTTGTTGTTGGTATTCTAGTGTACCAGTAGAGATGGAGTCAGATGTTGTTGTTGGTATTCTAGTGTACCAGTAGAGATGGAGTCAGATGTTGTTGTTGTTGGTATTCTAGTGTACCAGTAGAGATGGATTCAGATGTTGTTGTTGTTGTTGGTATTCTAGTGTACCAGTAGAGATGGAGAGTCAGATGTTGTTGTTGGTATTCTAGTGTACCAGTAGAGATGGAGAGTCAGATGTTGTTGTTGGTGTTCTAGTGTACCAGTAGAGATGGAGAGTCAGATGTTGTTGTTGTTGTTGGTGTTCTAGTGTACCAGTAGAGATGGAGTCAGATGTTGTTGTTGTTGGTGTTCTAGTGTACCAGTAGAGATGGAGTCAGATGTTGTTGTTGGTGGTGTTCTAGTGTACCAGTAGAGATGGAGTCAGATGTTGTTGTTGGTATTCTAGTGTACCAGTAGAGATGGATTCAGATGTTGTTGTTGTTGTTGGTATTCTAGTGTACCAGTAGAGATGGATTCAGATGTTGTTGTTGTTGTTGGTATTCTAGTGTACCAGTAGAGATGGAGTCAGATGTTGTTGTTGGTATTCTAGTGTACCAGTAGAGATGGGGTCAGATGTTGTTATTGTTGGTATTCTAGTGTAACAGTAGATATGGAGTCAGATGTTGTTGTTGGTATTCTAGTGTACCAGTAGATATGGAGTCAGATGTTGTTGTTGGTATTCTAGTGTACCAGTAGAGATGGAGAGTCAGATGTTGTTGTTGGTGTTCTAGTGTACCAGTAGAGATGGAGAGTCAGATGTTGTTGTTGTTGTTGGTGTTCTAGTGTACCAGTAGAGATGGAGTCAGATGTTGTTGTTGTTGGTGTTCTAGTGTACCAGTAGAGATGGGGTCAGATGTTGTTGTTGTTGGTATTCTAGTGTACCAGTAGAGATGGAGTCAGATGTTGTTGTTGTTGGTGTTCTAGTGTACCAGTAGAGATGGGGTCAGATGTTGTTACTGTTGGTATTCTAGTGTACCAGTAGATATGGAGTCAGATGTTGTTGTTGGTATTCTAGTGTGCCAGTAGAGATGGAGTCAGATGTTGTTGTTGGTATTCTAGTGTACCAGTAGATATGGAGTCAGATGGTATTGTTGGTATTCTAGTGTACCAGTAGATATGGAGTCAGATGTTGTTGTTGGTATTCTAGTGTACCAGTAGAGATGGAGTCAGATGTTGTTGTTGGTGGTGTTCTAGTGTACCAGTAGAGATGGAGTCAGATGTTGTTGTTGTTGGTGTTCTAGTGTACCAGTAGAGATGGAGTCAGATGTTGTTGTTGGTGGTGTTCTAGTGTACCAGTAGAGATGGAGTCAGATGTTGTTGTTGTTGGTATTCTAGTGTACCAGTAGAGATGGAGTCAGATGTTGTTGTTGGTATTCTAGTGTACCAGTAGAGATGGAGTCAGATGTTGTTGTTGGTGTTCTAGTATACCAGTAGAGATGGAGTCAGATGTTGTTGTTGTTGGTATTCTAGTGTACCAGTAGAGATGGAGTCAGATGTTGTTGTTGTTGTTGGTATTCTAGTGTACCAGTAGAGATGGAGAGTCGGATGTTGTTGTTGGTATTCTAGTGTACCAGTAGAGATAGAGTCAGATGTTGTTGTTGTTGGTGTTCTAGTGTACCAGTAGAGATGGAGAGTCAGATGTTGTTGTTGTTGTTGTTGTTGTTCTAGTGTACCAGTAGATATGGAGTCAGATGTTGTTGTTGTTGTTGGTGTTCTAGTGTACCAGTAGAGATGGAGTCAGATGTTGTTGTTGTTGGTGGTGTTCAAGTGTACCAGTAGAGATGAAGAGTCAGATGTTGTTGTTATTGTTGGTGTTCTAGTGTACCAGTAGAGATGGAGTCAGATGTTGTTGTTGGTATTCTAGTGTACCAGTAGAGATGGAGTCAGATGTTGTTGTTGTTGGTATTCTAGTGTACCAGTAGAGATGGAGAGTCAGATGTTGTTGTTGGTGTTGGTGTTCTAGTGTACCAGTAGAGATGGAGTCAGATGTTGTTGTTGCTGTTGGTATTCTAGTGTACCAGTAGAGATGGAGTCAGATGTTGTTGTTGTTGGTATTCTAGTGTACCAGTAGAGATGGAGTCAGATGTTGTTGTTGTTGGTGTTCTAGTGTACCAGTAGAGATGGGGTCAGATGTTGTTATTGTTGGTATTCTAGTGTACCAGTAGATATGGAGTCAGATGTTGTTGTTGGTATTCTAGTGTACCAGTAGATATGGAGTCAGATGTTGTTGTTGGTATTCTAGTGTACCAGTAGAGATGGAGTCAGATGTTGTTGTTGGTGTTCTAGTGTACTAGTAGAGATTGAGTCAGATGTTGTTGTTGTTGGTATCCTAGTGTACCAGTAGAGATGGAGTCAGATGTTGTTGTTGTTGGTATTCTAGTGTACCAGTAGAGATGTAGTCAGATGTTGTTGTTGTTGGTGTTCTAGTGTACCAGTAGAGATGGAGTCAGATGTTGTTGTTGTTGGTATTCTAGTGTACCAGTAGAGATGGATTCAGATGTTGTTGTTGTTGTTGGTATTCTAGTGTACCAGTAGAGATGGAGTCAGATGTTGTTGTTGGTGGTGTTCTAGTGTACCAGTAGAGATGGAGTCAGATGTTGTTGTTGTTGGTATTCTAGTGTACCAGTAGAGATGGATTCAGATGTTGTTGTTTTTGTTGGTATTCTAGTGTACCAGTAGAGATGGATTCAGATGTTGTTGTTGTTGTTGGTATTCTAGTGTACCAGTAGAGATGGGGTCAGATGTTGTTGTTGTTGGTATTCTAGTGTACCAGTAGAGATGGAGTCAGATGTTGTTGTTGTTGGTATTCTAGTGTACCAGTAGATATGGAGTCAGATGTTGTTGTTGGTGTTCTAGTGTACCAGTAGATATGGAGTCAGATGTTGTTGTTGGTATTCTAGTGTACCAGTAGATATGGAATCAGATGTTGTTGTTGGTATTCTAGTGATTATTCTAATCTTCACACCACACCCCATCGACAACAACCCAACGATGCCCCTCCCCTCCTCCACCACGCTCACCAATCAAGGGCCTCATCAAAGCTGCCACACTGAAGCTCAGCCAAATTGATGAGCTACTGCAAGAGGGGAAGTCTCTCACTCCCCCCCTCCCACTATTACTCACCAGCGAGGATCCACCCCCCCAAGAGGGGAAGTCTCTCACTCCCCCCCTCCCACTAGCACTCACCAGCGAGGATCCACCCCCCCAAGAGCGGGAGTCTCTCACTCCCCCCCTCCCACTAGCACTCACCAGTGAGGATCCACCCCCTCCACCCCCCCAAGAGCGGGAGTCTCTCACTCCCCCCCTCCCACTAGCACTCACCAGTGAGGATCCACCCCCTCCACCCCCCCAAGAGCGGGAGTCTCTCACTCCCCCCCTCCCACTAGCACTCACCAGCGAGGATCCACCCCCCCAAGAGCGGGAGTCTCTCACTCCCCCCCTCCCACTAGCACTCACCAGCGAGGATCCACCCCCCCAAGAGGGGGAGTCTCTCACTTGCTTCCTCTCACCGGCATCCAGCAAGCACCTTCACGCGCTGTATTACGCGCTCCCAACCGCCCTTACCCCCTGCCGGGCCCAGCCTGATAAAGGCACAGCACATTCAGTTACTTGTTTACCAAATCCAGCAAGCTCTAACTGATATGTACTGGGTCCAGGCTACAAGGCTAATGGCACTCATGACCCCTTCCAGGACAAGCCAGGACCCAACGTGATGGTATCTTCCTCAATTCCTGTCTTGATAGGTAATAGAAAAACAATGGTGAATCTGCTAAGTAACAGGAAACACTCAACCGGCTCTACAAATGTATCAAATTTAGTATCTATTCCTCGTCAGCCACAAACTATCACAGAGAAATGTGCAGATAATACCCTCAGCACACTAAACTTAGCTTTATTAAATGTCAGATCTTTAACAGGAAAGACATTTTTAATCAATGATTTTATCACAAACCACAATCTTGATCTTATGTTTTTAACTGAAACTTGGCTAGACCACGGTAACAGTGCAGCTGTTCTTATTGAGTCAACTCCTCCCAACTTCAGCTTTATGAGCGAGGCTAGAGTGCATAAGAAAGGAGGTGGAGTAGCCATCTTGTTTAATGACTCCCTCCAATGTAAGCAGATGTGTTATGGACATTTTGGTTCCTTTGAATATGTGGCTCTTCAGTTGAATTCCTCTTCCCGAGCGTTATTTCTAAACATCTACAGGCCACCCAAATACTGTCCAAACTTCTTTGATGACTTTGCTGAACTGTTGTCTACTGTCTGCATTGACTTTGACTGTGTGGTTATTGTTGGTGATTTTAACATCCATGTTGACAACCCTCAGGGCAGAGGGACAAAAGAGCTAGGTTGTGTCCTTGATAACTATGGACTGACTCAGCATGTGACGGAGCCCACACACAACAAGGGGCACACTCTGGACTTAATCATCACCAAAGGTCTGAATATTTCTAAGGTTCAGGTGTCTGATGTTGCGCTCTCTGATCATTCCTGTGTTTTCTTTGAGAGTACTATCTCCATGCACACAAATTCTCAATCAGAGGTTATCTCAAAACGGCACATCACTGAAAACACCAGTGAGATATTTACTCAGGCTTTCTCGTCCACACCTGCCCTCTCTATGGCCTCAGTCAACGAGCTTGTAGATAATTTCAATGTTAAAATTACAAATATTATTGATGCCGTTGCGCCCACTAAGGTGAAGGTGGTCTCTGGTAAGAGAAGATCTCCATGGAGAAACGCCATGCTGGTCAGAATAGAAAAGAGAGAGTGTCGAAAATCTGAACGCAGATGGCGAAAAACAAATCTCCATGTTCATTATGACATCTATAAAGAGAGACTTCGCATTTATAATATGGAGCTGAGAAATGCACGACAGACCTTCTTTTCTGACATCATCACCAAAAACCATAACAATGCGCGTGCTTTGTTTGCCACTGTTGATAGGCTGACAAACCCTCCTGTGTCAGTAGCCTCTGAACTTCTATCCACCAGGGCCTGCAATGAATTTGCCTCATTCTTCACTGACAAAATTCAGAAAATTAGACAAGCAGTTAGTGCCTCCATTCCAGGTACAGGACATGTGTCGTCACAGTGTCCACTTAAAATCAATAATTGTACCATGACACAATTTAATCCGATCAACCATAAAACCCTGGGGGACACTATACAACATCTGAAATCCTCCACCTGTTGCCTTGATGTTCTACCTACAGACTTCTTCAAAACTGTATCCAACTGCATAGCCTCTGATTTACTACAAATTGTAAACATATCTCTTCTTTCAGGTGTGTTCCCACATACCCTGAAAACTGCAGTCATCAAGCCACTCTTAAAAAAGAATAATCTAGACAACTCACAAATGAACAATTATAGGCCCATATCAAACCTCCCATTTCTAAGCAAAATAATTGAAAAGGTTGTTTTCCAACAACTGAATAACTTCCTGGCACTAAGTAATGGCTTTGATGTCTTCCAGTCAGGATTTCGACCACACCACAGCACTGAGACTGCTCTAATTAAGGTATTTAATGACATCCATTTAAACACAGATAATGGCAAAATCTCAGTCTTAGTATTACTGGATCTCAGCGCTGCGTTCGACACGGTAGACCACAACATACTACTAGGCCGACTGGAAAATTGGTTGGGAATTTCTGGTACAGTGTTAGATTGGTTTGAATCCTACTTAAAGGACAGGGATTATTTTGTGTCTATAGGCAATTACAAATCTGAGCTGACAAAAATGACCTGTGGAGTTCCCCAAGGCTCCATCCTGGGGCCTCTTCTGTTCAACATTTACATGCTCCCACTAACTCAAATTATGGAAAACAACAAAATATGTTACCATAGCTATGCAGATGACACACAAATTTATATCACTATATCACCAGGAGACTATAATCCCATACAAGCGCTGAGTAAGTGCATTCAACAAATCAATGATTGGATGTGCCAGAACTTTCTCCAACTAAACAAAAATAAAACTGAAGTAATTGTCTTTGGAGCCAAAGAAGAACGATTAAAAGTCAGTGCTCAACTTCAATCAGTAATGCTAAAAACCACAAACGAAGCCAGAAATCTTGGTGTAGTCATGGACTCAGACCTGAATTTCAACAGCCACATTAAGTCAATTACAAAGTCAGCCTACTATCACCTGAAGAATATATCAAGGATCAAAGGATTTATGTCCCAGAAGGATTTGGAAAAACTTGTCCATGCGTTTATCTTCAGTAGACTCGACTACTGTAACGGCATGTATACAGGTCTCTCTAAAAAATCGATCAGACAGCTGCAGCTGATTCAGAACGCTGCTGCTCGAGTCCTCACTAAGACTAAGAAAGTAGAGCATATCACACCAGTACTAAGGTCTTTACACTGGCTTCCTGTCTGTCAAAGAATTGACTTTAAAATACTGCTGTTGGTTTATAAAGCACTGAATGGTCTAGGGCCAAAATATATTTCTGATCTGCTCATATGCTATGAACCATCCAGACCCCTCAGGTCATCTGGCACAGGTCTGCTTTCTGTCCCCAGAGTTAAAACAAAACATGGAGAAGCAGCATTCAGTTTTTATGCTCCACATATCTGGAACAAACTTCCAGAAAACTGCAGGTCTGCTGCAACTCTTGGTTCTTTTAAAACAAGCCTGAAGACTTTTCTTTTTGCCACTGCTTTCTAAGAGGAGCTATGTTTATCAGTATACTGCACTGTAACTTTTATTCCTATATTCTATTTGTCCTGCTTTTTGTTTAAATGTCTATAATGACTTGCTTTTTGTTTTAATGCTTTTAATTTGTCCTGCCTTTTGTTTTAAATGTCTATAATGTCTTGCTTATTGTTTTAATGCTTTTAATGTCTCATGTAAAGCACCTTGAATTGCCCTGTGGCTGAAATGTGCTATATAAATAAACTTGCCTTGCCTTGCCTAGTGTACCAGTAGATATGGAGTCAGATGGTATTGTTGGTATTCTAGTGTACCAGTAGATATGGAGTCAGATGGTATTGTTGGTATTCTAGTGTACCAGTAGAGATGGAGTCAGATGTTGTTGTTGGTGTTCTAGTGTACCAGTAGATATGGAGTCAGATGTTGTTGTTGGTATTCTAGTGTACCAGTAGAGATGGAGTCAGATGTTGTTGTTGGTGTTCTAGTGTACCAGTAGAGATGGAGTCAGATGTTGTTGTTGGTGTTCTAGTGTACCAGTAGAGATGGAGTCAGATGTTGTTGTTGTTGGTGTTCTAGTGTACCAGTAGAGATGGAGTCAGATGTTGTTGTTGGTGTTCTAGTGTACCAGTAGAGATGGAGTCAGATGTTGTTGTTGTTGGTATTCTAGTGTACCAGTAGAGATGGAGTCAGATGTTGTTGTTGTTGTTGGTATTCTAGTGTACCAGTAGAGATGGAGTCAGATGTTGTTGTTGTTGGTGTTCTAGTGTACCAGTAGAGATGGAGAGTCAGATGTTGTTGTTGTTGTTGTTGTTGTTCTAGTGTACCAGTAGATATGGAGTCAGATGTTGTTGTTGTTGGTGGTGTTCAAGTGTACCAGTAGAGATGAAGAGTCAGATGTTGTTGTTATTGTTGGTGTTCTAGTGTACCAGTAGAGATGGAGTCAGATGTTGTTGTTGGTATTCTAGTGTACCAGTAGAGATGGAGTCAGATGTTGTTGTTGGTATTCTAGTGTACCAGTAGATATGGAGTCAGATGTTGTTGTTGCTGTTGGTATTCTAGTGTACCAGTAGAGATGGAGTCAGATGTTGTTGTTGTTGGTATTCTAGTGTACCAGTAGAGATGGAGTCAGATGTTGTTGTTGTTGGTGTTCTAGTGTACCAGTAGAGATGGGGTCAGATGTTGTTATTGTTGGTATTCTAGTGTACCAGTAGATATGGAGTCAGATGTTGTTGTTGGTATTCTAGTGTACCAGTAGATATGGAGTCAGATGTTGTTGTTGGTATTCTAGTGTACCAGTAGAGATGGAGTCAGATGTTGTTGTTGGTGTTCTAGTGTACTAGTAGAGATTGAGTCAGATGTTGTTGTTGTTGGTATCCTAGTGTACCAGTAGAGATGGAGTCAGATGTTGTTGTTGTTGGTATTCTAGTGTACCAGTAGAGATGTAGTCAGATGTTGTTGTTGTTGGTGTTCTAGTGTACCAGTAGAGATGGAGTCAGATGTTGTTGTTGTTGGTATTCTAGTGTACCAGTAGAGATGGATTCAGATGTTGTTGTTGTTGTTGGTATTCTAGTGTACCAGTAGAGATGGAGAGTCAGATGTTGTTGTTGGTATTCTAGTGTACCAGTAGAGATGGAGTCAGATGTTGTTGTTGTTGGTGTTCTAGTGTACCAGTAGAGATGGAGTCAGATGTTGTTGTTGGTATTCTAGTGTACCAGTAGAGATGGAGTCAGATGTTGTTGTTGTTGGTGTTCTAGTGTACCAGTAGAGATGGAGAGTCAGATGTTGTTGTTGTTGTTGGTGTTCTAGTGTACCAGTAGAGATGGAGTCAGATGTTGTTGTTGTTGTTGGTGTTCTAGTGTACCAGTAGAGATGGAGTCAGATGTTGTTGTTGGTGTTCTAGTGTACCAGTAGAGATGGAGTCAGATGTTGTTGTTGGTATTCTAGTGTACCAGTAGAGATGGAGTCAGATGTTGTTGTTGGTATTCTAGTGTACCAGTAGAGATGGAGTCAGATGTTGTTGTTGTTGGTATTCTAGTGTACCAGTAGAGATGGATTCAGATGTTGTTGTTGTTGTTGGTATTCTAGTGTACCAGTAGAGATGGAGAGTCAGATGTTGTTGTTGGTATTCTAGTGTGCCAGTAGAGATGGAGTCAGATGTTGTTATTGTTGGTATTCTAGTGTACCAGTAGAGATGGAGTCAGATGTTGTTGTTGGTGTTCTAGTGTACCAGTAGAGATGGAGTCAGATGTTGTTGTTGGTGGTGTTCTAGTGTACCAGTAGAGATGGAGGCAGATGTTGTTGTTGTTGGTGTTCTAGTGTACCAGTAGAGATGGAGTCAGATGTTGTTGTTGGTGGTGTTCTAGTGTACCAGTAGAGATGGAGTCAGATGTTGTTGTTGTTGGTATTCTAGTGTACCAGTAGAGATGGATTCAGATGTTGTTGTTGTTGTTGGTATTCTAGTGTACCAGTAGAGATGGAGAGTCGGATGTTGTTGTTGGTATTCTAGTGTACCAGTAGAGATAGATTCAGATGTTGTTGTTGTTGGTGTTCTAGTGTACCAGTAGAGATGGAGTCAGATGTTGTTGTTGTTGGTGTTCTAGTGTACCAGTAGAGATGGAGAGTCAGATGTTGTTGTTGTTGTTGTTGTTGTTGTTCTAGTGTACCAGTAGATATGGAGTCAGATGTTGTTGTTGTTGTTGGTGTTCTAGTGTACCAGTAGAGATGGAGTCAGATGTTGTTGTTGGTATTCTAGTGTACCAGTAGAGATTGAGTCAGATGTTGTTGTTGGTATTCTAGTGTACCAGTAGAGATGGAGAGTCAGATGTTGGTGTTGGTGTTCTAGTGTACCAGTAGAGATGGAGTCAGATGTTGTTGTTGCTGTTGGTATTCTAGTGTACCAGTAGAGATGGAGTCAGATGTTGTTGTTGTTGGTATTCTAGTGTACCAGTAGAGATGGAGTCAGATGTTGTTGTTGGTGTTCTAGTGTACCAGTAGAGATGGGGTCAGATGTTGTTATTGTTGGTATTCTAGTGTACCAGTAGATATGGAGTCAGATGTTGTTGTTGGTATTCTAGTGTACCAGTAGATATGGAGTCAGATGTTGCTGTTGGTATTCTAGTGTACCAGTAGAGATGGAGTCAGATGTTGTTGTTGTTGGTGTTCTAGTGTACCAGTATAGATTGAGTCAGATGTTGTTGTTGTTGGTGTTCTAGTGTACCAGTAGAGATGGAGTCAGATGTTGTTGTTGGTGTTCTAGTGTACCAGTAGAGATGGAGTCAGATGTTGTTGTTGTTGGTATTCTAGTGTACCAGTAGAGATGGATTCAGATGTTGTTGTTGTTGTTGGTATTCTAGTGTACCAGTAGAGATGGAGAGTCAGATGTTGTTGTTGGTATTCTAGTGTACCAGTAGAGATGGAGAGTCAGATGTTGTTGTTGGTGTTCTAGTGTACCAGTAGAGATGGAGTCAGATGTTGTTGTTGGTATTCTAGTGTACCAGTAGAGATGGGGTCAGATGTTGTTACTGTTGGTATTCTAGTGTACCAGTAGATATGGAGTCAGATGTTGTTGTTGGTATTCTAGTGTACCAGTAGATATGGAGTCAGATGTTGTTGTTGGTATTCTAGTGTACCAGTAGATATGGAGTCAGATGTTATTGTTGGTATTCTAGTGTACCAGTAGATATGGAGTCAGATGTTGTTGTTGGTATTCTAGTGTACCAGTAGAGATGGAGTCAGATGTCGTTGTTGGTGTTCTAGTGTACCAGTAGAGATGGAGTCAGATGCTGTTGTTGGTGTTCTAGTGTACCAGTAGAGATGGAGTCAGATGTTGTTGTTGTTGGTGTTCTAGTGTACCAGTAGAGATGGGGTCAGATGTTGTTGTTGTTGGTATTCTAGTGTACCAGTAGAGATGGGGTCAGATGTTGTTACTGTTGGTATTCTAGTGTACCAGTAGATATGGAGTCAGATGTTGTTGTTGGTATTCTAGTGTACCAGTAGATATGGAGTCAGATGTTATTGTTGGTATTCTAGTGTACCAGTAGATAGTGAGTCAGATGTTGTTGTTGGTATTCTAGTGTACCAGTAGAGATGGAGTCAGATGTTGTTGTTGGTGTTCTAGTGTACCAGTAGAGATGGAGTCAGATGTTGTTGTTGTTGGTGTTCTAGTGTACCAGTAGAGATGGAGTCAGATGTTGTTGTTGTTGGTGTTCTAGTGTACCAGTAGAGATGGAGTCAGATGTTGTTGTTGGTGGTGTTCTAGTGTACCAGTAGAGATGGAGTCAGATGTTGTTGTTGTTGGTATTCTAGTGTACCAGTAGAGATGGATTCAGATGTTGTTGTTGTTGTTGGTATTCTAGTGTACCAGTAGAGATGGAGAGTCAGATGTTGTTGTTGGTATTCTAGTGAACCAGTAGAGATGGAGAGTCAGATGTTGTTGTTGGTGTTCTAGTGTACCAGTAGATATGGAGTCAGATGTTGTTGTTGGTATTCTAGTGTACCAGTAGAGATGGAGTCAGATGTTGTTGTTGTTGGTGTTCTAGTGTACCAGTAGAGATGGAGTCAGATGTTGTTGTTGGTATTCTAGTGTACCAGTAGAGATGGGGTCAGATGTTGTTACTGTTGGTATTCTAGTGTACCAGTAGATATGGAGTCAGATGTTGTTGTTGGTATTCTAGTTTACCAGTAGATATGGAGTCAGATGTTGTTGTTGGTATTCTAGTGTACCAGTAGATATGGAGTCAGATGTTATTGTTGGTATTCTAGTGTACCAGTAGATATGGAGTCAGATGTTGTTGTTGGTATTCTAGTGTACCAGTAGAGATGGAGTCAGATGTTGTTGTTGGTGTTCTAGTGTACCAGTAGAGATGGAGTCAGATGTTGTTGTTGGTGGTGTTCTAGTGTACCAGTAGAGATGGAGGCAGATGTTGTTGTTGTTGGTGTTCTAGTGTACCAGTAGAGATGGAGTCAGATGTTGTTGTTGGTGGTGTTCTAGTGTACCAGTAGAGATGGAGTCAGATGTTGTTGTTGTTGGTATTCTAGTGTACCAGTAGAGATGGATTCAGATGTTGTTGTTGTTGTTGGTATTCTAGTGTACCAGTAGAGATGGAGAGTCGGATGTTGTTGTTGGTATTCTAGTGTACCAGTAGAGATAGAGTCAGATGTTGTTGTTGTTGGTGTTCTAGTGTACCAGTAGAGATGGAGTCAGATGTTGTTGTTGTTGGTGTTCTAGTGTACCAGTAGAGATGGAGAGTCAGATGTTGTTGTTGTTGTTGTTCTAGTGTACCAGTAGATATGGAGTCAGATGTTGTTGTTGTTGTTGGTGTTCTAGTGTACCAGTAGAGATGGAGTCAGATGTTGTTGTTGTTGGTGGTGTTCAAGTGTACCAGTAGAGATGGGGTCAGATGTTGTTGTTGGTATTCTAGTGTACCAGTAGAGATGGAGTCAGATGTTGTTGTTGGTGTTCTAGTGTACCAGTATAGATTGAGTCAGATGTTGTTGTTGTTGGTATCCTAGTGTACCAGTAGAGATGGAGAGTCAGATGTTGTTGTTATTGTTGGTGTTCTAGTGTACCAGTAGAGATGGAGTCAGATGTTGTTGTTGGTATTCTAGTGTACCAGTAGAGATGGAGTCAGATGTTGTTGTTGGTATTCTAGTGTACCAGTAGAGATGGAGAGTCAGATGTTGGTGTTGGTGTTCTAGTGTACCAGTAGAGATGGAGTCAGATGTTGTTGTTGCTGTTGGTATTCTAGTGTACCAGTAGAGATGGAGAGTCAGATGTTGTTGTTGTTGGTATTCTAGTGTACCAGTAGAGATGGAGTCAGATGTTGTTGTTGTTGGTGTTCTAGTGTACCAGTAGAGATGGGGTCAGATGTTGTTGTTGGTATTCTAGTGTACCAGTAGAGATGGAGTCAGATGTTGTTGTTGGTGTTCTAGTGTACCAGTATAGATTGAGTCAGATGTTGTTGTTGTTGGTATCCTAGTGTACCAGTAGAGATGGAGTCAGATGTTGTTGTTGGTATTCTAGTGTACCAGTAGAGATGTAGTCAGATCTTGTTGTTGTTGGTGTTCTAGTGTACCAGTAGAGATGGAGTCAGATGTTGTTGTTGTTGGTATTCTAGTGTACCAGTAGAGATGGATTCAGATGTTGTTGTTGTTGTTGGTATTCTAGTGTACCAGTAGAGATGGAGAGTCAGATGTTGTTGTTGGTATTCTAGTGTACCAGTAGAGATGGAGTCAGATGTTGTTGTTGTTGGTGTTCTAGTGTACCAGTAGAGATGGAGTCAGATGTTGTTGTTGGTATTCTAGTGTACCAGTAGAGATGGAGTCAGATGTTGTTGTTGTTGGTGTTCTAGTGTACCAGTAGAGATGGAGAGTCAGATGTTGTTGTTGTTGTTGGTGTTCTAGTGTACCAGTAGAGATGGAGTCAGATGTTGTTGTTGTTGTTGTTGGTGTTCTAGTGTACCAGTAGAGATGGAGTCAGATGTTGTTGTTGGTGTTCTAGTGTACCAGTAGAGATGGAGTCAGATGTTGTTGTTGGTATTCTAGTGTACCAGTAGAGATGGAGTCAGATGTTGTTGTTGTTGGTATTCTAGTGTACCAGTAGAGATGGAGTCAGATGTTGTTGTTGTTGGTGTTCTAGTGTACCAGTAGAGATGGAGTCAGATGTTGTTGTTGTTGGTATTCTAGTGTACCAGTAGAGATGGATTCAGATGTTGTTGTTGTTGTTGGTATTCTAGTGTACCAGTAGAGATGGAGAGTCAGATGTTGTTGTTGGTATTCTAGTGTACCAGTAGAGATGGAGAGTCAGATGTTGTTGTTGGTGTTCTAGTGTACCAGTAGAGATGGAGTCAGATGTTGTTGTTGGTATTCTAGTGTACCAGTAGAGATGGAGTCAGATGTTGTTGTTGGTATTCTAGTGTACCAGTAGAGATGGAGTCAGATGTTGTTGTTGTTGGTATTCTAGTGTACCAGTAGAGATGGATTCAGATGGTGTTGTTGTTGTTGGTATTCTAGTGTACCAGTAGAGATGGAGAGTCAGATGTTGTTGTTGGTATTCTAGTGTACCAGTAGAGATGGAGAGTCAGATGTTGTTGTTGGTGTTCTAGTGTACCAGTAGAGATGGAGAGTCAGATGTTGTTGTTGTTGTTGGTGTTCTAGTGTACCAGTAGAGATGGAGTCAGATGTTGTTGTTGTTGGTGTTCTAGTGTACCAGTAGAGATGGAGTCAGATGTTGTTGTTGGTGGTGTTCTAGTGTACCAGTAGAGATGGAGTCAGATGTTGTTGTTGTTGGTATTCTAGTGTACCAGTAGAGATGGATTCAGATGTTGTTGTTGTTGTTGGTATTCTAGTGTACCAGTAGAGATGGATTCAGATGTTGTTGTTGTTGTTGGTATTCTAGTGTACCAGTAGAGATGGAGTCAGATGTTGTTGTTGGTATTCTAGTGTACCAGTAGAGATGGGGTCAGATGTTGTTATTGTTGGTATTCTAGTGTAACAGTAGATATGGAGTCAGATGTTGTTGTTGGTATTCTAGTGTACCAGTAGATATGGAGTCAGATGTTGTTGTTGGTATTCTAGTGTACCAGTAGAGATGGAGAGTCAGATGTTGTTGTTGGTGTTCTAGTGTACCAGTAGAGATGGAGAGTCAGATGTTGTTGTTGGTGTTCTAGTGTACCAGTAGAGATGGAGTCAGATGTTGTTGTTGGTATTCTAGTGTACCAGTAGAGATGGGGTCAGATGTTGTTACTGTTGGTATTCTAGTGTACCAGTAGATATGGAGTCAGATGTTGTTGTTGGTATTCTAGTGTACCAGTAGATATGGAGTCAGATGTTGTTGTTGGTATTCTAGTGTACCAGTAGATATGGAGTCAGATGTTGTTGTTGGTATTCTAGTGTACCAGTAGATATGGAGTCAGATGTTATTGTTGGTATTCTAGTGTACCAGTAGATATGGAGTCAGATGTTGTTGTTGGTATTCTAGTGTACCAGTAGAGATGGAGTCAGATGTCGTTGTTGGTGTTCTAGTGTACCAGTAGAGATGGAGTCAGATGTTGTTGTTGGTGTTCTAGTGTACCAGTAGAGATGGAGTCAGATGTTGTTGTTGTTGGTGTTCTAGTGTACCAGTAGAGATGGGGTCAGATGTTGTTGTTGTTGGTATTCTAGTGTACCAGTAGAGATGGGGTCAGATGTTGTTACTGTTGGTATTCTAGTGTACCAGTAGATATGGAGTCAGATGTTGTTGTTGGTATTCTAGTGTACCAGTAGATATGGAGTCAGATGTTATTGTTGGTATTCTAGTGTACCAGTAGATATGGAGTCAGATGTTGTTGTTGGTATTCTAGTGTACCAGTAGAGATGGAGTCAGATGTTGTTGTTGGTGTTCTAGTGTACCAGTAGAGATGGAGTCAGATGTTGTTGTTGTTGGTGTTCTAGTGTACCAGTAGAGATGGAGTCAGATGTTGTTGTTGTTGGTGTTCTAGTGTACCAGTAGAGATGGAGTCAGATGTTGTTGTTGGTGGTGTTCTAGTGTACCAGTAGAGATGGAGTCAGATGTTGTTGTTGTTGGTATTCTAGTGTACCAGTAGAGATGGATTCAGATGTTGTTGTTGTTGTTGGTATTCTAGTGTACCAGTAGAGATGGAGAGTCAGATGTTGTTGTTGGTATTCTAGTGAACCAGTAGAGATGGAGAGTCAGATGTTGTTGTTGGTGTTCTAGTGTACCAGTAGATATGGAGTCAGATGTTGTTGTTGGTATTCTAGTGTACCAGTAGAGATGGAGTCAGATGTTGTTGTTGGTGGTGTTCTAGTGTACCAGTAGAGATGGAGTCAGATGTTGTTGTTGGTATTCTAGTGTACCAGTAGAGATGGGGTCAGATGTTGTTACTGTTGGTATTCTAGTGTACCAGTAGATATGGAGTCAGATGTTGTTGTTGGTATTCTAGTTTACCAGTAGATATGGAGTCAGATGTTGTTGTTGGTATTCTAGTGTACCAGTAGATATGGAGTCAGATGTTATTGTTGGTATTCTAGTGTACCAGTAGATATGGAGTCAGATGTTGTTGTTGGTATTCTAGTGTACCAGTAGAGATGGAGTCAGATGTTGTTGTTGGTGTTCTAGTGTACCAGTAGAGATGGAGTCAGATGTTGTTGTTGGTGGTGTTCTAGTGTACCAGTAGAGATGGAGGCAGATGTTGTTGTTGTTGGTGTTCTAGTGTACCAGTAGAGATGGAGTCAGATGTTGTTGTTGGTGGTGTTCTAGTGTACCAGTAGAGATGGAGTCAGATGTTGTTGTTGTTGTTGGTATTCTAGTGTACCAGTAGAGATGGAGAGTCGGATGTTGTTGTTGGTATTCTAGTGTACCAGTAGATATAGAGTCAGATGTTGTTGTTGTTGGTGTTCTAGTGTACCAGTAGAGATGGAGTCAGATGTTGTTGTTGTTGGTGTTCTAGTGTACCAGTAGAGATGGAGAGTCAGATGTTGTTGTTGTTGTTGTTGTCGTTCTAGTGTACCAGTAGATATGGAGTCAGATGTTGTTGTTGTTGTTGGTGTTCTAGTGTACCAGTAGAGATGGAGTCAGATGTTGTTGTTGTTGTTGGTGTTCTAGTGTACCAGTAGAGATGGAGTCAGATGTTGTTGTTGGTATTCTAGTGTACCAGTAGAGATGGAGAGTCAGATGTTGTTGTTATTGTTGGTGTTCTAGTGTACCAGTAGAGATGGAGTCAGATGTTGTTGTTGGTATTCTAGTGTACCAGTAGAGATGGAGTCAGATGTTGTTGTTGCTGTTGGTATTCTAGTGTACCAGTAGAGATGGAGAGTCAGATGTTGTTGTTGTTGGTGTTCTAGTGTACCAGTAGAGATGGAGTCAGATGTTGTTGTTGCTGTTGGTATTCTAGTGTACCAGTAGAGATGGAGAGTCAGATGTTGTTGTTGTTGGTATTCTAGTGTACCAGTAGAGATGGAGTCAGATGTTGTTGTTGTTGGTGTTCTAGTGTACCAGTAGAGATGGGGTCAGATGTTGTTGTTGGTATTCTAGTGTACCAGTAGATATGGAGTCAGATGTTGTTGTTGGTATTCTAGTGTACCAGTATAGATTGAGTCAGATGTTGTTGTTGTTGGTATCCTAGTGTACCAGTAGAGATGGAGTCAGATGTTGTTGTTGGTGTTCTAGTGTACCAGTAGAGATGGAGGCAGATGTTGTTGTTGTTGGTGTTCTAGTGTACCAGTAGAGATGTAGTCAGATCTTGTTGTTGTTGGTGTTCTAGTGTACCAGTAGAGATGGAGTCAGATGTTGTTGTTGTTGGTATTCTAGTGTACCAGTAGAGATGGATTCAGATGTTGTTGTTGTTGTTGGTATTCTAGTGTACCAGTAGAGATGGAGAGTCAGATGTTGTTGTTGGTATTCTAGTGTACCAGTAGAGATGGAGTCAGATGTTGTTGTTGTTGGTGTTCTAGTGTACCAGTAGAGATGGAGTCAGATGTTGTTGTTGGTATTCTAGTGTACCAGTAGAGATGGAGTCAGATGTTGTTGTTGTTGGTGTTCTAGTGTACCAGTAGAGATGGAGAGTCAGATGTTGTTGTTGTTGTTGGTGTTCTAGTGTACCAGTAGAGATGGAGTCAGATGTTGTTGTTGTTGTTGGTGTTCTAGTGTACCAGTAGAGATGGAGTCAGATGTTGTTGTTGGTGTTCTAGTGTACCAGTAGAGATGGAGTCAGATGTTGTTGTTGGTATTCTAGTGTACCAGTAGAGATGGAGTCAGATGTTGTTGTTGTTGGTATTCTAGTGTACCAGTAGAGATGGAGTCAGATGTTGTTGTTGTTGGTGTTCTAGTGTACCAGTAGAGATGGAGTCAGATGTTGTTGTTGTTGGTATTCTAGTGTACCAGTAGAGATGGATTCAGATGTTGTTGTTGTTGTTGGTATTCTAGTGTACCAGTAGAGATGGAGAGTCAGATGTTGTTGTTGGTATTCTAGTGTACCAGTAGAGATGGAGAGTCAGATGTTGTTGTTGGTGTTCTAGTGTACCAGTAGAGATGGAGTCAGATGTTGTTGTTGGTATTCTAGTGTACCAGTAGAGATGGAGTCAGATGTTGTTGTTGGTATTCTAGTGTACCAGTAGAGATGGAGTCAGATGTTGTTGTTGTTGGTATTCTAGTGTACCAGTAGAGATGGATTCAGATGTTGTTGTTGTTGTTGGTATTCTAGTGTACCAGTAGAGATGGAGAGTCAGATGTTGTTGTTGGTATTCTAGTGTACCAGTAGAGATGGAGAGTCAGATGTTGTTGTTGGTGTTCTAGTGTACCAGTAGAGATGGAGAGTCAGATGTTGTTGTTGTTGTTGGTGTTCTAGTGTACCAGTAGAGATGGAGTCAGATGTTGTTGTTGTTGGTGTTCTAGTGTACCAGTAGAGATGGAGTCAGATGTTGTTGTTGGTGGTGTTCTAGTGTACCAGTAGAGATGGAGTCAGATGTTGTTGTTGGTATTCTAGTGTACCAGTAGAGATGGATTCAGATGTTGTTGTTGTTGTTGGTATTCTAGTGTACCAGTAGAGATGGATTCAGATGTTGTTGTTGTTGTTGGTATTCTAGTGTACCAGTAGAGATGGAGTCAGATGTTGTTGTTGGTATTCTAGTGTACCAGTAGAGATGGGGTCAGATGTTGTTATTGTTGGTATTCTAGTGTAACAGTAGATATGGAGTCAGATGTTGTTGTTGGTATTCTAGTGTACCAGTAGATATGGAGTCAGATGTTGTTGTTGGTATTCTAGTGTACCAGTAGAGATGGAGAGTCAGATGTTGTTGTTGGTGTTCTAGTGTACCAGTAGAGATGGAGAGTCAGATGTTGTTGTTGTTGTTGGTGTTCTAGTGTACCAGTAGAGATGGAGTCAGATGTTGTTGTTGTTGGTGTTCTAGTGTACCAGTAGAGATGGGGTCAGATGTTGTTGTTGTTGGTATTCTAGTGTACCAGTAGAGATGGAGTCAGATGTTGTTGTTGTTGGTGTTCTAGTGTACCAGTAGAGATGGGGTCAGATGTTGTTACTGTTGGTATTCTAGTGTACCAGTAGATATGGAGTCAGATGTTGTTGTTGGTATTCTAGTGTGCCAGTAGAGATGGAGTCAGATGTTGTTGTTGGTATTCTAGTGTACCAGTAGATATGGAGTCAGATGGTATTGTTGGTATTCTAGTGTACCAGTAGATATGGAGTCAGATGTTGTTGTTGGTATTCTAGTGTACCAGTAGAGATGGAGTCAGATGTTGTTGTTGGTGGTGTTCTAGTGTACCAGTAGAGATGGAGTCAGATGTTGTTGTTGTTGGTGTTCTAGTGTACCAGTAGAGATGGAGTCAGATGTTGTTGTTGGTGGTGTTCTAGTGTACCAGTAGAGATGGAGTCAGATGTTGTTGTTGTTGGTATTCTAGTGTACCAGTAGAGATGGAGTCAGATGTTGTTGTTGGTATTCTAGTGTACCAGTAGAGATGGAGTCAGATGTTGTTGTTGGTGTTCTAGTATACCAGTAGAGATGGAGTCAGATGTTGTTGTTGTTGGTATTCTAGTGTACCAGTAGAGATGGAGTCAGATGTTGTTGTTGTTGTTGGTATTCTAGTGTACCAGTAGAGATGGAGAGTCGGATGTTGTTGTTGGTATTCTAGTGTACCAGTAGAGATAGAGTCAGATGTTGTTGTTGTTGGTGTTCTAGTGTACCAGTAGAGATGGAGAGTCAGATGTTGTTGTTGTTGTTGTTGTTGTTCTAGTGTACCAGTAGATATGGAGTCAGATGTTGTTGTTGTTGTTGGTGTTCTAGTGTACCAGTAGAGATGGAGTCAGATGTTGTTGTTGTTGGTGGTGTTCAAGTGTACCAGTAGAGATGAAGAGTCAGATGTTGTTGTTATTGTTGGTGTTCTAGTGTACCAGTAGAGATGGAGTCAGATGTTGTTGTTGGTATTCTAGTGTACCAGTAGAGATGGAGTCAGATGTTGTTGTTGTTGGTATTCTAGTGTACCAGTAGAGATGGAGAGTCAGATGTTGTTGTTGGTGTTGGTGTTCTAGTGTACCAGTAGAGATGGAGTCAGATGTTGTTGTTGCTGTTGGTATTCTAGTGTACCAGTAGAGATGGAGTCAGATGTTGTTGTTGTTGGTATTCTAGTGTACCAGTAGAGATGGAGTCAGATGTTGTTGTTGTTGGTGTTCTAGTGTACCAGTAGAGATGGGGTCAGATGTTGTTATTGTTGGTATTCTAGTGTACCAGTAGATATGGAGTCAGATGTTGTTGTTGGTATTCTAGTGTACCAGTAGATATGGAGTCAGATGTTGTTGTTGGTATTCTAGTGTACCAGTAGAGATGGAGTCAGATGTTGTTGTTGGTGTTCTAGTGTACTAGTAGAGATTGAGTCAGATGTTGTTGTTGTTGGTATCCTAGTGTACCAGTAGAGATGGAGTCAGATGTTGTTGTTGTTGGTATTCTAGTGTACCAGTAGAGATGTAGTCAGATGTTGTTGTTGTTGGTGTTCTAGTGTACCAGTAGAGATGGAGTCAGATGTTGTTGTTGTTGGTATTCTAGTGTACCAGTAGAGATGGATTCAGATGTTGTTGTTGTTGTTGGTATTCTAGTGTACCAGTAGAGATGGGGTCAGATGTTGTTATTGTTGGTATTCTAGTGTACCAGTAGATATGGAGTCAGATGTTGTTGTTGGTATTCTAGTGTACCAGTAGATATGGAGTCAGATGTTGTTGTTGGTATTCTAGTGTACCAGTAGAGATGGAGTCAGATGTTGTTGTTGGTGTTCTAGTGTACTAGTAGAGATTGAGTCAGATGTTGTTGTTGTTGGTATCCTAGTGTACCAGTAGAGATGGAGTCAGATGTTGTTGTTGTTGGTATTCTAGTGTACCAGTAGAGATGTAGTCAGATGTTGTTGTTGTTGGTGTTCTAGTGTACCAGTAGAGATGGAGTCAGATGTTGTTGTTGTTGGTATTCTAGTGTACCAGTAGAGATGGATTCAGATGTTGTTGTTGTTGTTGGTATTCTAGTGTACCAGTAGAGATGGAGTCAGATGTTGTTGTTGGTGGTGTTCTAGTGTACCAGTAGAGATGGAGTCAGATGTTGTTGTTGTTGGTATTCTAGTGTACCAGTAGAGATGGATTCAGATGTTGTTGTTTTTGTTGGTATTCTAGTGTACCAGTAGAGATGGATTCAGATGTTGTTGTTGTTGTTGGTATTCTAGTGTACCAGTAGAGATGGGGTCAGATGTTGTTGTTGTTGGTATTCTAGTGTACCAGTAGAGATGGAGTCAGATGTTGTTGTTGTTGGTATTCTAGTGTACCAGTAGATATGGAGTCAGATGTTGTTGTTGGTGTTCTAGTGTACCAGTAGATATGGAGTCAGATGTTGTTGTTGGTATTCTAGTGTACCAGTAGATATGGAGTCAGATGTTGTTGTTGGTATTCTAGTGATTATTCTAATCTTCACACCACACCCCATCGACAACAACCCAACGATGCCCCTCCCCTCCTCCACCACGCTCACCAATCAAGGGCCTCATCAAAGCTGCCACACTGAAGCTCAGCCAAATTGATGAGCTACTGCAAGAGGGGAAGTCTCTCACTCCCCCCCTCCCACTAGCACTCACCAGTGAGGATCCACCCCCTCCACCCCCCCAAGAGCGGGAGTCTCTCACTCCCCCCCTCCCACTAGCACTCACCAGCGAGGATCCACCCCCCCAAGAGCGGGAGTCTCTCACTCCCCCCCTCCCACTAGCACTCACCAGCGAGGATCCACCCCCCCAAGAGGGGGAGTCTCTCACTTGCTTCCTCTCACCGGCATCCAGCAAGCACCTTCACGCGCTGTATTACGCGCTCCCAACCGCCCTTACCCCCTGCCGGGCCCAGCCTGATAAAGGCACAGCACATTCAGTTACTTGTTTACCAAATCCAGCAAGCTCTAACTGATATGTACTGGGTCCAGGCTACAAGGCTAATGGCACTCATGACCCCTTCCAGGACAAGCCAGGACCCAACGTGATGGTATCTTCCTCAATTCCTGTCTTGATAGGTAATAGAAAAACAATGGTGAATCTGCTAAGTAACAGGAAACACTCAACCGGCTCTACAAATGTATCAAATTTAGTATCTATTCCTCGTCAGCCACAAACTATCACAGAGAAATGTGCAGATAATACCCTCAGCACACTAAACTTAGCTTTATTAAATGTCAGATCTTTAACAGGAAAGACATTTTTAATCAATGATTTTATCACAAACCACAATCTTGATCTTATGTTTTTAACTGAAACTTGGCTAGACCACGGTAACAGTGCAGCTGTTCTTATTGAGTCAACTCCTCCCAACTTCAGCTTTATGAGCGAGGCTAAAGTGCATAAGAAAGGAGGTGGAGTAGCCATCTTGTTTAATGACTCCCTCCAATGTAAGCAGATGTGTTATGGACATTTTGGTTCCTTTGAATATGTGGCTCTTCAGTTGAATTCCTCTTCCCGAGCGTTATTTCTAAACATCTACAGGCCACCCAAATACTGTCCAAACTTCTTTGATGACTTTGCTGAACTGTTGTCTACTGTCTGCATTGACTTTGACTGTGTGGTTATTGTTGGTGATTTTAACATCCATGTTGACAACCCTCAGGGCAGAGGGACAAAAGAGCTAGGTTGTGTCCTTGATAACTATGGATTGACTCAGCATGTGACGGAGCCCACACACAACAAGGGGCACACTCTGGACTTAATCATCACCAAAGGTCTGAATATTTCTAAGGTTCAGGTGTCTGATGTTGCGCTCTCTGATCATTCCTGTGTTTTCTTTGAGAGTACTATCTCCATGCACACAAATTCTCAATCAGAGGTTATCTCAAAACGGCACATCACTGAAAACACCAGTGAGATATTTACTCAGGCTTTCTCGTCCACACCTGCCCTCTCTATGGCCTCAGTCAACGAGCTTGTAGATAATTTCAATGTTAAAATTACAAATATTATTGATGCCGTTGCGCCCACTAAGGTGAAGGTGGTCTCTGGTAAGAGAAGATCTCCATGGAGAAACGCCATGCTGGTCAGAATAGAAAAGAGAGAGTGTCGAAAATCTGAACGCAGATGGCGAAAAACAAATCTCCATGTTCATTATGACATCTATAAAGACAGACTTCGCATTTATAATATGGAGCTGAGAAATGCACGACAGACCTTCTTTTCTGACATCATCACCAAAAACCATAACAATGCGCGTGCTTTGTTTGCCACTGTTGATAGGCTGACAAACCCTCCTGTGTCAGTAGCCTCTGAACTTCTATCCACCAGGGCCTGCAATGAATTTGCCTCATTCTTCACTGACAAAATTCAGAAAATTAGACAAGCAGTTAGTGCCTCCATTCCAGGTACAGGACATGTGTCGTCACAGTGTCCACTTAAAATCAATAATTGTACCATGACACAATTTAATCCGATCAACCATAAAACCCTGGGGGACACTATACAACATCTGAAATCCTCCACCTGTTGCCTTGATGTTCTACCTACAGACTTCTTCAAAACTGTATCCAACTGCATAGCCTCTGATTTACTACAAATTGTAAACACATCTCTTCTTTCAGGTGTGTTCCCACATACCCTGAAAACTGCAGTCATCAAGCCACTCTTAAAAAAGAATAATCTAGACAACTCACAAATGAACAATTATAGGCCCATATCAAACCTCCCATTTCTAAGCAAAATAATTGAAAAGGTTGTTTTCCAACAACTGAATAACTTCCTGGCACTAAGTAATGGCTTTGATGTCTTCCAGTCAGGATTTCGACCACACCACAGCACTGAGACTGCTCTAATTAAGGTATTTAATGACATCCATTTAAACACAGATAATGGCAAAATCTCAGTCTTAGTATTACTGGATCTCAGCGCTGCGTTCGACACGGTAGACCACAACATACTACTAGGCCGACTGGAAAATTGGTTGGGAATTTCTGGTACAGTGTTAGATTGGTTTGAATCCTACTTAAAGGACAGGGATTATTTTGTGTCTATAGGCAATTACAAATCTGAGCTGACAAAAATGACCTGTGGAGTTCCCCAAGGCTCCATCCTGGGGCCTCTTCTGTTCAACATTTACATGCTCCCACTAACTCAAATTATGGAAAACAACAAAATATGTTACCATAGCTATGCAGATGACACACAAATTTATATCACTATATCACCAGGAGACTATAATCCCATACAAGCGCTGAGTAAGTGCATTCAACAAATCAATGATTGGATGTGCCAGAACTTTCTCCAACTAAACAAAAATAAAACTGAAGTAATTGTCTTTGGAGCCAAAGAAGAACGATTAAAAGTCAGTGCTCAACTTCAATCAGTAATGCTAAAAACCACAAACGAAGCCAGAAATCTTGGTGTAGTCATGGACTCAGACCTGAATTTCAACAGCCACATTAAGTCAATTACAAAGTCAGCCTACTATCACCTGAAGAATATATCAAGGATCAAAGGATTTATGTCCCAGAAGGATTTGGAAAAACTTGTCCATGCGTTTATCTTCAGTAGACTCGACTACTGTAACGGCATGTATACAGGTCTCTCTAAAAAATCGATCAGACAGCTGCAGCTGATTCAGAACGCTTCTGCTCGAGTCCTCACTAAGACTAAGAAAGTGAAGCATATCACACCAGTACTAAGGTCTTTACACTGGCTTCCTGTCTGTCAAAGAATTGACTTTAAAATACTGCTGTTGGTTTATAAAGCACTGAATGGTCTAGGGCCAAAATATATTTCTGATCTGCTCATATGCTATGAACCATCCAGACCCCTCAGGTCATCTGGCACAGGTCTGCTTTCTGTCCCCAGAGTTAAAACAAAACATGGAGAAGCAGCATTCAGTTTTTATGCTCCACATATCTGGAACAAACTTCCAGAAAACTGCAGGTCTGCTGCAACTCTTGGTTCTTTTAAAACAAGCCTGAAGACTTTTCTTTTTGCCCCTGCTTTCTAAGAGGAGCTATGTTTATCAGTATACTGCACTGTAACTTTTATTCCTATATTCTATTTGTCCTGCTTTTTGTTTAAATGTCTATAATGACTTGCTTTTTGTTTTAATGCTTTTAATTTGTCCTGCCTTTTGTTTTAAATGTCTATAATGTCTTGCTTATTGTTTTAATGCTTTTAATGTCTCATGTAAAGCACCTTGAATTGCCCTGTGGCTGAAATGTGCTATATAAATAAACTTGCCTTGCCTTGCCTAGTGTACCAGTAGATATGGAGTCAGATGGTATTGTTGGTATTCTAGTGTACCAGTAGATATGGAGTCAGATGGTATTGTTGGTATTCTAGTGTACCAGTAGAGATGGAGTCAGATGTTGTTGTTGGTGTTCTAGTGTACCAGTAGATATGGAGTCAGATGTTGTTGTTGGTATTCTAGTGTACCAGTAGAGATGGAGTCAGATGTTGTTGTTGGTGTTCTAGTGTACCAGTAGAGATGGAGTCAGATGTTGTTGTTGGTGTTCTAGTGTACCAGTAGAGATGGAGTCAGATGTTGTTGTTGTTGGTGTTCTAGTGTACCAGTAGAGATGGAGTCAGATGTTGTTGTTGGTGTTCTAGTGTACCAGTAGAGATGGAGTCAGATGTTGTTGTTGTTGGTATTCTAGTGTACCAGTAGAGATGGAGTCAGATGTTGTTGTTGTTGTTGGTATTCTAGTGTACCAGTAGAGATGGAGTCAGATGTTGTTGTTGTTGGTGTTCTAGTGTACCAGTAGAGATGGAGAGTCAGATGTTGTTGTTGTTGTTGTTGTTGTTCTAGTGTACCAGTAGATATGGAGTCAGATGTTGTTGTTGTTGGTGGTGTTCAAGTGTACCAGTAGAGATGAAGAGTCAGATGTTGTTGTTATTGTTGGTGTTCTAGTGTACCAGTAGAGATGGAGTCAGATGTTGTTGTTGGTATTCTAGTGTACCAGTAGAGATGGAGTCAGATGTTGTTGTTGGTATTCTAGTGTACCAGTAGATATGGAGTCAGATGTTGTTGTTGCTGTTGGTATTCTAGTGTACCAGTAGAGATGGAGTCAGATGTTGTTGTTGTTGGTATTCTAGTGTACCAGTAGAGATGGAGTCAGATGTTGTTGTTGTTGGTGTTCTAGTGTACCAGTAGAGATGGGGTCAGATGTTGTTATTGTTGGTATTCTAGTGTACCAGTAGATATGGAGTCAGATGTTGTTGTTGGTATTCTAGTGTACCAGTAGATATGGAGTCAGATGTTGTTGTTGGTATTCTAGTGTACCAGTAGAGATGGAGTCAGATGTTGTTGTTGGTGTTCTAGTGTACTAGTAGAGATTGAGTCAGATGTTGTTGTTGTTGGTATCCTAGTGTACCAGTAGAGATGGAGTCAGATGTTGTTGTTGTTGGTATTCTAGTGTACCAGTAGAGATGTAGTCAGATGTTGTTGTTGTTGGTGTTCTAGTGTACCAGTAGAGATGGAGTCAGATGTTGTTGTTGTTGGTATTCTAGTGTACCAGTAGAGATGGATTCAGATGTTGTTGTTGTTGTTGGTATTCTAGTGTACCAGTAGAGATGGAGAGTCAGATGTTGTTGTTGGTATTCTAGTGTACCAGTAGAGATGGAGTCAGATGTTGTTGTTGTTGGTGTTCTAGTGTACCAGTAGAGATGGAGTCAGATGTTGTTGTTGGTATTCTAGTGTACCAGTAGAGATGGAGTCAGATGTTGTTGTTGTTGGTGTTCTAGTGTACCAGTAGAGATGGAGAGTCAGATGTTGTTGTTGTTGTTGGTGTTCTAGTGTACCAGTAGAGATGGAGTCAGATGTTGTTGTTGTTGTTGGTGTTCTAGTGTACCAGTAGAGATGGAGTCAGATGTTGTTGTTGGTGTTCTAGTGTACCAGTAGAGATGGAGTCAGATGTTGTTGTTGGTATTCTAGTGTACCAGTAGAGATGGAGTCAGATGTTGTTGTTGGTATTCTAGTGTACCAGTAGAGATGGAGTCAGATGTTGTTGTTGTTGGTATTCTAGTGTACCAGTAGAGATGGATTCAGATGTTGTTGTTGTTGTTGGTATTCTAGTGTACCAGTAGAGATGGAGAGTCAGATGTTGTTGTTGGTATTCTAGTGTGCCAGTAGAGATGGAGTCAGATGTTGTTATTGTTGGTATTCTAGTGTACCAGTAGAGATGGAGTCAGATGTTGTTGTTGGTATTCTAGTGTACCAGTAGAGATGGAGAGTCAGATGTTGTTGTTGGTGTTGGTGTTCTAGTGTACCAGTAGATATGGAGTCAGATGTTGTTGTTGCTGTTGGTATTCTAGTGTACCAGTAGAGATGGAGAGTCAGATGTTGTTGTTGGTATTCTAGTGTACCAGTAGAGATGGAGAGTCAGATGTTGTTGTTGGTGTTCTAGTGTACCAGTAGAGATGGAGTCAGATGTTGTTGTTGGTATTCTAGTGTACCAGTAGAGATGGAGTCAGATGTTGTTATTGTTGGTATTCTAGTGTACCAGTAGAGATGGAGTCAGATGTTGTTGTTGGTATTCTAGTGTACCAGTAGAGATGGAGAGTCAGATGTTGTTGTTGGTGTTGGTGTTCTAGTGTACCAGTAGATATGGAGTCAGATGTTGTTGTTGCTGTTGGTATTCTAGTGTACCAGTAGAGATGGAGTCAGATGTTGTTGTTGTTGGTATTCTAGTGTACCAGTAGAGATGGAGTCAGATGTTGTTGTTGTTGGTGTTCTAGTGTACCAGTAGAGATGGGGTCAGATGTTGTTATTGTTGGTATTCTAGTGTACCAGTAGATATGGAGTCAGATGTTGTTGTTGGTATTCTAGTGTACCAGTAGATATGGAGTCAGATGTTGTTGTTGGTATTCTAGTGTACCAGTAGAGATGGAGTCAGATGTTGTTGTTGTTGTTCTAGTGTACTAGTAGAGATTGAGTCAGATGTTGTTGTTGTTGGTGTTCTAGTGTACCAGTAGAGATGGAGTCAGATGTTGTTGTTGTTGGTATTCTAGTGTACCAGTAGAGATGTAGTCAGATGTTGTTGTTGTTGGTGTTCTAGTGTACCAGTAGAGATGGAGTCAGATGTTGTTGTTGTTGGTATTCTAGTGTACCAGTAGAGATGGATTCAGATGTTGTTGTTGTTGTTGGTATTCTAGTGTACCAGTAGAGATGGAGTCAGATGTTGTTGTTGGTGGTGTTCTAGTGTACCAGTAGAGATGGAGTCAGATGTTGTTGTTGTTGGTATTCTAGTGTACCAGTAGAGATGGATTCAGATGTTGTTGTTGTTGTTGGTATTCTAGTGTACCAGTAGAGATGGATTCAGATGTTGTTGTTGTTGTTGGTATTCTAGTGTACCAGTAGAGATGGGGTCAGATGTTGTTGTTGTTGGTATTCTAGTGTACCAGTAGAGATGGAGTCAGATGTTGTTGTTGTTGGTGTTCTAGTGTACCAGTAGAGATGGGGTCAGATGTTGTTATTGTTGGTATTCTAGTGTACCAGTAGATATGGAGTCAGATGTTGTTGTTGGTATTCTAGTGTACCAGTAGATATGGAGTCAGATGTTGTTGTTGGTATTCTAGTGTACCAGTAGATATGGAGTCAGATGTTGTTGTTGGTATTCTAGTGTACCAGTAGATATGGAGTCAGATGTTGTTGTTGGTATTCTAGTGATTATTCTAATCTTCACACCACACCCCATCGACAACAACCCAACGATGCCCCTCCCCTCCTCCACCACGCTCACCAATCAAGGGCCTCATCAAAGCTGCCACACTGAAGCTCAGCCAAATTGATGAGCTACTGCAAGAGGGGAAGTCTCTCACTCCCCCCCTCCCACTATTACTCACCAGCGAGGATCCACCCCCCCAAGAGGGGAAGTCTCTCACTCCCCCCCTCCCACTAGCACTCACCAGCGAGGATCCACCCCCCCAAGAGCGGGAGTCTCTCACTCCCCCCCTCCCACTAGCACTCACCAGTGAGGATCCACCCCCTCCACCCCCTCAAGAGGGGGAGTCTCTCACTCCCCCCCTCCCACTAGCACTCACCAGCGATGATCCACCCCCCCAAGAGCGGGAGTCTCTCACTTGCTTCCTCTCACCGGCATCCAGCAAGCACCTTCACACGCTGTATTACGCGCTCCCAACCGCCCTTACCCCCTGCCGGGCCAATACAGCAAGCTCTAACTGATATGTACTGGGTCCAGGCTACAAGGCTAATGGCACTCATGACCCCTTCCAGGACAAGCCAGGACCCAACGTGATGGTATCTTCCTCAATTCCTGTCTTGATAGGTAATAGAAAAACAATGGTGAATCTGCTAAGTAACAGGAAACACTCAACCGGCTCTACAAATGTATCAAATTTAGTATCTATTCCTCGTCAGCCACAAACTATCACAGAGAAATGTGCAGATAATACCCTCAGCACACTAAACTTAGCTTTATTAAATGTCAGATCTTTAACAGGAAAGACATTTTTAATCAATGATTTTATCACAAACCACAATCTTGATCTTATGTTTTTAACTGAAACTTGGCTAGACCACGGTAACAGTGCAGCTGTTCTTATTGAGTCAACTCCTCCCAACTTCAGCTTTATGAGCGAGGCTAGAGTGCATAAGAAAGGAGGTGGAGTAGCCATCTTGTTTAATGACTCCCTCCAATGTAAGCAGATGTGTTATGGACATTTTGGTTCCTTTGAATATGTGGCTCTTCAGTTGAATTCCTCTTCCCGAGCGTTATTTCTAAACATCTACAGGCCACCCAAATACTGTCCAAACTTCTTTGATGACTTTGCTGAACTGTTGTCTACTGTCTGCATTGACTTTGACTGTGTGGTTATTGTTGGTGATTTTAACATCCATGTTGACAACCCTCAGGGCAGAGGGACAAAAGAGCTAGGTTGTGTCCTTGATAACTATGGATTGACTCAGCATGTGACGGAGCCCACACACAACAAGGGGCACACTCTGGACTTAATCATCACCAAAGGTCTGAATATTTCTAAGGTTCAGGTGTCTGATGTTGCGCTCTCCGATCATTCCTGTGTTTTCTTTGAGAGTACTATCTCCATGCACACAAATTCTCAATCAGAGGTTATCTCAAAACGGCACATCACTGAAAACACCAGTGAGATATTTACTCAGGCTTTCTCGTCCACACCTGCCCTCTATATGGCCTCAGTCAACGAGCTTGTAGATAATTTCAATGTTAAAATTACAAATATTATTGATGCCGTTGCGCCCACTAAGGTGAAGGTGGTCTCTGGTAAGAGAAGATCTCCATGGAGAAACGCCATGCTGGTCAGAATAGAAAAGAGAGAGTGTCGAAAATCTGAACGCAGATGGCGAAAAACAAATCTCCATGTTCATTATGACATCTATAAAGACAGACTTCGCATTTATAATATGGAGCTGAGAAATGCACGACAGACCTTCTTTTCTGACATCATCACCAAAAACCATAACAATGCGCGTGCTTTGTTTGCCACTGTTGATAGGCTGACAAACCCTCCTGTGTCAGTAGCCTCTGAACTTCTATCCACCAGGGCCTGCAATGAATTTGCCTCATTCTTCACTGACAAAATTCAGAAAATTAGACAAGCAGTTAGTGCCTCCATTCCAGGTACAGGACATGTGTCGTCACAGTGTCCACTTAAAATCAATAATTGTACCATGACACAATTTAATCCGATCAACCATAAAACCCTGGGGGACACTATACAACATCTGAAATCCTCCACCTGTTGCCTTGATGTTCTACCTACAGACTTCTTCAAAACTGTATCCAACTGCATAGCCTCTGATTTACTACAAATTGTAAACATATCTCTTCTTTCAGGTGTGTTCCCACATACCCTGAAAACTGCAGTCATCAAGCCACTCTTAAAAAAGAATAATCTAGACAACTCACAAATGAACAATTATAGGCCCATATCAAACCTCCCATTTCTAAGCAAAATAATTGAAAAGGTTGTTTTCCAACAACTGAATAACTTCCTGGCACTAAGTAATGGCTTTGATGTCTTCCAGTCAGGATTTCGACCACACCACAGCACTGAGACTGCTCTAATTAAGGTATTTAATGACATCCATTTAAACACAGATAATGGCAAAATCTCAGTCTTAGTATTACTGGATCTCAGCGCTGCGTTCGACACGGTAGACCACAACATACTACTAGGCCGACTGGAAAATTGGTTGGGAATTTCTGGTACAGTGTTAGATTGGTTTGAATCCTACTTAAAGGACAGGGATTATTTTGTGTCTATAGGCAATTACAAATCTGAGCTGACAAAATTGACCTGTGGAGTTCCCCAAGGCTCCATCCTGGGGCCTCTTCTGTTCAACATTTACATGCTCCCACTAACTCAAATTATGGAAAACAACAAAATATGTTACCATAGCTATGCAGATGACACACAAATTTATATCACTATATCACCAGGAGACTATAATCCCATACAAGCGCTGAGTAAGTGCATTCAACAAATCAATGATTGGATGTGCCAGAACTTTCTCCAACTAAACAAAAATAAAACTGAAGTAATTGTCTTTGGAGCCAAAGAAGAACGATTAAAAGTCAGTGCTCAACTTCAATCAGTAATGCTAAAAACCACAAACGAAGCCAGAAATCTTGGTGTAGTCATGGACTCAGACCTGAATTTCAACAGCCACATTAAGTCAATTACAAAGTCAGCCTACTATCACCTGAAGAATATATCAAGGATCAAAGGATTTATGTCCCAGAAGGATTTGGAAAAACTTGTCCATGCGTTTATCTTCAGTAGACTCGACTACTGTAACGGCATGTATACAGGTCTCTCTAAAAAATCGATCAGACAGCTGCAGCTGATTCAGAACGCTGCTGCTCGAGTCCTCACTAAGACTAAGAAAGTGGAGCATATCACACCAGTACTAAGGTCTTTACACTGGCTTCCTGTCTGTCAAAGAATTGACTTTAAAATACTGCTGTTGGTTTATAAAGCACTGAATGGTCTAGGGCCAAAATATATTTCTGATCTGCTCATATGCTATGAACCATCCAGACCCCTCAGGTCATCTGGCACAGGTCTGCTTTCTGTCCCCAGAGTTAAAACAAAACATGGAGAAGCAGCGTTCAGTTTTTATGCTCCACATATCTGGAACAAACTTCCAGAAAACTGCAGGTCTGCTGCAACTCTTGGTTCTTTTAAAACAAGCCTGAAGACTTTTCTTTTTGCCCCTGCTTTCTAAGAGGAGCTATGTTTATCAGTATACTGCACTGTAACTTTTATTCCTATATTCTATTTGTCCTGCTTTTTGTTTAAATGTCTATAATGACTTGCTTTTTGTTTTAATGCTTTTAATTTGTCCTGCCTTTTGTTTTAAATGTCTATAATGTCTTGCTTATTGTTTTAATGCTTTTAATGTCTCATGTAAAGCACCTTGATTTGCCCTGTGGCTGAAATGTGCTATATAAATAAACTTGCCTTGCCTTGCCTAGTGTACCAGTAGATATGGAGTCAGATGTTGTTGTTGGTATTCTAGTGTACCAGTAGAGATGGAGTCAGATGTTGTTGTTGGTATTCTAGTGTACCAGTAGAGATGGAGTCAGATGTTGTTGTTGGTGGTGTTCTAGTGTACCAGTAGATATGGAGTCAGATGTTGTTGTTGTTGGTGTTCTAGTGTACCAGTAGATATGGAGTCAGATGGTATTGTTGGTATTCTAGTGTACCAGTAGAGATGGAGTCAGATGTTGTTGTTGGTATTCTAGTGTACCAGTAGAGATGGAGTCAGATGTTGTTGTTGGTGGTGTTCTAGTGTACCAGTAGAGATGGAGTCAGATGTTGTTGTTGTTGGTGTTCTAGTGTACCAGTAGATATGGAGTCAGATGTTGTTGTTGGTATTCTAGTGTACCAGTAGAGATGGAGTCAGATGTTGTTGTTGGTGGTGTTCTAGTGTACCAGTAGAGATGGAGTCAGATGTTGTTGTTGTTGGTGTTCTAGTGTACCAGTAGAGATGGAGTCAGATGTTGTTGTTGGTGGTGTTCTAGTGTACCAGTAGAGATGGAGAGTCAGATGTTGTTGTTGTTGTTGTTGTTGTTCTAGTGTACCAGTAGATATGGAGTCAGATGTTGTTGTTGTTGGTGGTGTTCAAGTGTACCAGTAGAGATGAAGAGTCAGATGTTGTTGTTATTGTTGGTGTTCTAGTGTACCAGTAGAGATGGAGTCAGATGTTGTTGTTGGTATTCTAGTGTACCAGTAGAGATGGAGTCAGATGTTGTTGTTGGTATTCTAGTGTACCAGTAGATATGGAGTCAGATGTTGTTGTTGCTGTTGGTATTCTAGTGTACCAGTAGAGATGGAGTCATATGTTGTTGTTGTTGGTATTCTAGTGTACCAGTAGAGATGGAGTCAGATGTTGTTGTTGTTGGTGTTCTAGTGTACCAGTAGAGATGGGGTCAGATGTTGTTATTGTTGGTATTCTAGTGTACCAGTAGATATGGAGTCAGATGTTGTTGTTGGTGTTCTAGTGTACCAGTAGAGATGGGGTCAGATGTTGTTATTGTTGGTATTCTAGTGTACCAGTAGAGATGGAGTCAGATGTTGTTGTTGGTGTTCTAGTGTACTAGTAGAGATTGAGTCAGATGTTGTTGTTGTTGGTATCCTAGTGTACCAGTAGAGATGGAGTCAGATGTTGTTGTTGTTGGTATTCTAGTGTACCAGTAGAGATGTAGTCAGATGTTGTTGTTGTTGGTGTTCTAGTGTACCAGTAGAGATGGAGTCAGATGTTGTTGTTGTTGGTATTCTAGTGTACCAGTAGAGATGGATTCAGATGTTGTTGTTGTTGTTGGTATTCTAGTGTACCAGTAGAGATGGAGAGTCAGATGTTGTTGTTGGTATTCTAGTGTACCAGTAGAGATGGAGTCAGATGTTGTTGTTGTTGGTGTTCTAGTGTACCAGTAGAGATGGAGTCAGATGTTGTTGTTGGTATTCTAGTGTACCAGTAGAGATGGGGTCAGATGTTGTTGGTGTTGGTGTTCTAGTGTACCAGTAGATATGGAGTCAGATGTTGTTGTTGTTGGTGTTCTAGTGTACCAGTAGATATGGAGTCAGATGTTGTTGTTGTTGGTGTTCTAGTGTACCAGTAGATATGGAGTCAGATGGTATTGTTGGTATTCTAGTGTACCAGTAGAGATGGAGTCAGATGTTGTTGTTGGTATTCTAGTGTACCAGTAGAGATGGAGTCAGATGTTGTTGTTGTTGGTGTTCTAGTGTACCAGTAGATATGGAGTCAGATGTTGTTGTTGGTATTCTAGTGTACCAGTAGAGATGGAGTCAGATGTTGTTGTTGGTGGTGTTCTAGTGTACCAGTAGATATGGAGTCAGATGTTGTTGTTGTTGGTGTTCTAGTGTACCAGTAGATATGGAGTCAGATGGTATTGTTGGTATTCTAGTGTACCAGTAGAGATGGAGTCAGATGTTGTTGTTGGTATTCTAGTGTACCAGTAGAGATGGAGTCAGATGTTGTTGTTGGTGGTGTTCTAGTGTACCAGTAGAGATGGAGTCAGATGTTGTTGTTGTTGGTGTTCTAGTGTACCAGTAGATATGGAGTCAGATGTTGTTGTTGGTATTCTAGTGTACCAGTAGAGATGGAGTCAGATGTTGTTGTTGGTGGTGTTCTAGTGTACCAGTAGAGATGGAGTCAGATGTTGTTGTTGTTGGTGTTCTAGTGTACCAGTAGAGATGGAGTCAGATGTTGTTGTTGGTGGTGTTCTAGTGTACCAGTAGAGATGGAGAGTCAGATGTTGTTGTTGTTGTTGTTGTTGTTCTAGTGTACCAGTAGATATGGAGTCAGATGTTGTTGTTGTTGGTGGTGTTCAAGTGTACCAGTAGAGATGAAGAGTCAGATGTTGTTGTTATTGTTGGTGTTCTAGTGTACCAGTAGAGATGGAGTCAGATGTTGTTGTTGGTATTCTAGTGTACCAGTAGAGATGGAGTCAGATGTTGTTGTTGGTATTCTAGTGTACCAGTAGATATGGAGTCAGATGTTGTTGTTGCTGTTGGTATTCTAGTGTACCAGTAGAGATGGAGTCAGATGTTGTTGTTGTTGGTATTCTAGTGTACCAGTAGAGATGGAGTCAGATGTTGTTGTTGTTGGTGTTCTAGTGTACCAGTAGAGATGGGGTCAGATGTTGTTGTTGTTGGTGTTCTAGTGTACCAGTAGATATGGAGTCAGATGTTGTTATTGTTGGTATTCTAGTGTACCAGTAGAGATGGGGTCAGATGTTGTTGTTGTTGGTGTTCTAGTGTACCAGTAGATATGGGGTCAGATGTTGTTATTGTTGGTATTCTAGTGTACCAGTAGATATGGAGTCAGATGTTGTTGTTGGTGTTCTAGTGTACCAGTAGAGATGGGGTCAGATGTTGTTATTGTTGGTATTCTAGTGTACCAGTAGAGATGGAGTCAGATGTTGTTGTTGGTGTTCTAGTGTACTAGTAGAGATTGAGTCAGATGTTGTTGTTGTTGTTGGTATCCTAGTGTACCAGTAGAGATGGAGTCAGATGTTGTTGTTGTTGGTATTCTAGTGTACCAGTAGAGATGTAGTCAGATGTTGTTGTTGTTGGTGTTCTAGTGTACCAGTAGAGATGGAGTCAGATGTTGTTGTTGTTGGTATTCTAGTGTACCAGTAGAGATGGATTCAGATGTTGTTGTTGTTGTTGGTATTCTAGTGTACCAGTAGAGATGGAGAGTCAGATGTTGTTGTTGGTATTCTAGTGTACCAGTAGAGATGGAGTCAGATGTTGTTGTTGTTGGTGTTCTAGTGTACCAGTAGAGATGGAGTCAGATGTTGTTGTTGGTATTCTAGTGTACCAGTAGATATGGAGTCAGATGGTATTGTTGGTATTCTAGTGTACCAGTAGATATGGAGTCAGATGTTGTTGTTGGTATTCTAGTGTACCAGTAGAGATGGAGTCAGATGTTGTTGTTGGTGGTGTTCTAGTGTACCAGTAGAGATGGAGTCAGATGTTGTTGTTGTTGGTGTTCTAGTGTACCAGTAGAGATGGAGTCAGATGTTGTTGTTGGTGGTGTTCTAGTGTACCAGTAGAGATGGAGAGTCAGATGTTGTTGTTGTTGTTGTTGTTGTTCTAGTGTACCAGTAGATATGGAGTCAGATGTTGTTGTTGTTGGTGGTGTTCAAGTGTACCAGTAGAGATGAAGAGTCAGATGTTGTTGTTATTGTTGGTGTTCTAGTGTACCAGTAGAGATGGAGTCAGATGTTGTTGTTGGTATTCTAGTGTACCAGTAGAGATGGAGTCAGATGTTGTTGTTGGTATTCTAGTGTACCAGTAGATATGGAGTCAGATGTTGTTGTTGCTGTTGGTATTCTAGTGTACCAGTAGAGATGGAGTCAGATGTTGTTGTTGTTGGTATTCTAGTGTACCAGTAGAGATGGAGTCAGATGTTGTTGTTGTTGGTGTTCTAGTGTACCAGTAGAGATGGGGTCAGATGTTGTTATTGTTGGTATTCTAGTGTACCAGTAGATATGGAGTCAGATGTTGTTGTTGTTGGTGTTCTAGTGTACCAGTAGAGATGGGGTCAGATGTTGTTATTGTTGGTATTCTAGTGTACCAGTAGAGATGGAGTCAGATGTTGTTGTTGGTGTTCTAGTGTACTAGTAGAGATTGAGTCAGATGTTGTTGTTGTTGGTATCCTAGTGTACCAGTAGAGATGGAGTCAGATGTTGTTGTTGTTGGTATTCTAGTGTACCAGTAGAGATGTAGTCAGATGTTGTTGTTGTTGGTGTTCTAGTGTACCAGTAGAGATGGAGTCAGATGTTGTTGTTGTTGGTATTCTAGTGTACCAGTAGAGATGGATTCAGATGTTGTTGTTGTTGTTGGTATTCTAGTGTACCAGTAGAGATGGAGAGTCAGATGTTGTTGTTGGTATTCTAGTGTACCAGTAGAGATGGAGTCAGATGTTGTTGTTGTTGGTGTTCTAGTGTACCAGTAGAGATGGAGTCAGATGTTGTTGTTGGTATTCTAGTGTACCAGGAGAGATGGAGTCAGATGTTGTTGTTGTTGGTGTTCTAGTGTACCAGTAGAGATGGAGAGTCAGATGTTGTTGTTGTTGTTGGTGTTCTAGTGTACCAGTAGAGATGGAGTCAGATGTTGTTGTTGTTGTTGGTGTTCTAGTGTACCAGTAGAGATGGAGTCAGATGTTGTTGTTGGTGTTCTAGTGTACCAGTAGAGATGGAGTCAGATGTTGTTGTTGTTGGTATTCTAGTGTACCAGTAGAGATGGAGTCAGATGTTGTTGTTGTTGGTATTCTAGTGTACCAGTAGAGATGGATTCAGATGTTGTTGTTGTTGTTGGTATTCTAGTGTACCAGTAGAGATGGAGAGTCAGATGTTGTTGTTGGTATTCTAGTGTGCCAGTAGAGATGGAGAGTCAGATGTTGTTGTTGGTGTTCTAGTGTACCAGTAGAGATGGAGTCAGATGTTGTTGTTGGTATTCTAGTGTACCAGTAGAGATGGAGTCAGATGTTGTTATTGTTGGTATTCTAGTGTACCAGTAGATATGGAGTCAGATGTTGTTGTTGGTATTCTATTGTACCAGTAGAGATGGAGTCAGATGTTGTTGTTGGTGTTCTAGTGTACCAGTAGAGATGGAGTCAGATGTTGTTGTTGGTGTTCTAGTGTACCAGTAGAGATGGAGTCAGATGTTGTTGTTGTTGGTGTTCTAGTGTACCAGTAGAGATGGAGTCAGATGTTGTTGTTGTTGGTGTTCTAGTGTACCAGTAGAGATGGAGTCAGATGTTGTTGTTGTTGGTGTTCTAGTGTACCAGTAGAGATGGAGTCAGATGTTGTTGTTGTTGGTGTTCTAGTGTACCAGTAGAGATGGAGTCAGATGTTGTTGTTGTTGGTGTTCTAGTGTACCAGTAGAGATGGAGTCAGATGTTGTTGTTGTTGGTATTCTAGTGTACCAGTAGAGATGGATTCAGATGTTGTTGTTGTTGTTGGTATTCTAGTGTACCAGTAGAGATGGAGAGTCAGATGTTGTTGTTGGTATTCTAGTGTACCAGTAGAGATGGAGAGTCAGATGTTGTTGTTGGTGTTCTAGTGTACCAGTAGAGATGGAGTCAGATGTTGTTGTTGTTGGTATTCTAGTGTACCAGTAGAGATGGATTCAGATGTTGTTGTTGTTGTTGGTATTCTAGTGTACCAGTAGAGATGGAGTCAGATGTTGTTGTTGGTATTCTAGTGTACCAGTAGAGATGGGGTCATATGTTGTTATTGTTGGTATTCTAGTGTAACAGTAGATATGGAGTCAGATGTTGTTGTTGGTATTCTAGTGTACCAGTAGAGATGGAGTCAGATGTTGTTGTTGGTGGTGTTCTAGTGTACCAGTAGAGATGGAGTCAGATGTTGTTGTTGTTGGTGTTCTAGTGTACCAGTAGAGATGGAGTCAGATGTTGTTGTTGGTGGTGTTCTAGTGTACCAGTAGAGATGGAGTCAGATGTTGTTGTTGTTGGTATTCTAGTGTACCAGTAGAGATGGATTCAGATGTTGTTGTTGTTGTTGGTATTCTAGTGTACCAGTAGAGATGGAGAGTCAGATGTTGTTGTTGGTATTCTAGTGTACCAGTAGAGATGGAGAGTCAGATGTTGTTGTTGGTGTTCTAGTGTACCAGTAGAGATGGAGTCAGATGTTGTTGTTGGTATTCTAGTGTACCAGTAGAGATGGAGTCAGATGTTGTTGTTGGTATTCTAGTGTACCAGTAGAGATGGGGTCAGATGTTGTTACTGTTGGTATTCTAGTGTACCAGTAGATATGGAGTCAGATGTTGTTGTTGGTATTCTAGTGTACCAGTAGATATGGAGTCAGATGTTGTTGTTGGTATTCTAGTGTACCAGTAGATATGGAGTCAGATGTTATTGTTGGTATTCTAGTGTACCAGTAGATATGGAGTCAGATGTTGTTGTTGGTATTCTAGTGTACCAGTAGAGATGGAGTCAGATGTTGTTGTTGGTGTTCTAGTGTACCAGTAGAGATGGAGTCAGATGTTGTTGTTGGTGGTGTTCTAGTGTACCAGTAGAGATGAAGGCAGATGCTGTTGTTGTTGGTGTTCTAGTGTACCAGTAGAGATGGAGTCAGATGTTGTTGTTGGTGGTGTTCTAGTGTACCAGTAGAGATGGAGTCAGATGTTGTTGTTGTTGGTATTCTAGTGTACCAGTAGAGATGGAGTCAGATGTTGTTGTTGTTGTTGGTATTCTAGTGTACCAGTAGAGATGGAGAGTCGGATGTTGTTGTTGGTATTCTAGTGTACCAGTAGAGATAGAGTCAGATGTTGTCGTTGTTGGTGTTCTAGTGTACCAGTAGAGATTGAGTCAGATGTTGTTGGTGTTCTAGTGTACCAGTAGAGATGGAGAGTCAGATGTTGTTGTTGTTGTTGTTGTTGTTCTAGTGTACCAGTAGATATGGAGTCAGATGTTGTTGTTGCTGTTGGTATTCTAGTGTACCAGTAGAGATGGAGTCAGATGTTATTGTTGTTGGTGTTCTAGTGTACCAGTAGAGATGGGGTCAGATGTTGTTATTGTTGGTATTCTAGTGTACCAGTAGATATGGAGTCAGATGTTGTTGTTGGTATTCTAGTGTACCAGTAGAGATGGAGTCAGATGTTGTTGTTGGTGTTCTAGTGTACCAGTATAGATTGAGTCAGATGTTGTTGTTGTTGGTATCCTAGTGTACCAGTAGAGATGTAGTCAGATCTTGTTGTTGTTGGTGTTCTAGTGTACCAGTAGAGATGGGGTCAGATGTTGTTATTGTTGGTATTCTAGTGTACCAGTAGATATGGAGTCAGATGTTGTTGTTGTTGTTGGTATTCTAGTGTATCAGTAGATATGGAGTCAGATGTTGTTGTTGGTATTCTAGTGTACCAGTAGAGATGGAGTCAGATGTTGTTGTTGTTGGTGTTCTAGTGTACCAGTATAGATTGAGTCAGATGTTGTTATTGTTGGTATTCTAGTGTACCAGTAGATATGGAGTCAGATGTTGTTGTTGGTATTCTAGTGTACCAGTAGATATGGAGTCAGATGTTGTTGTTGGTATTCTAGTGTACCAGTAGATATGGAGTCAGATGTTGTTGTTGGTATTCTAGTGTACCAGTAGAGATGGAGTCAGATGTTGTTGTTGGTATTCTAGTGTACCAGTAGAGATGGAGTCAGATGTTGTTGTTGGTGTTCTAGTGTACCAGTATAGATTGAGTCAGATGTTGTTGTTGTTGGTATCCTAGTGTACCAGTAGAGATGGAGTCAGATGTTGTTGTTGTTGGTATTCTAGTGTACCAGTCGAGATGTAGTCAGATCTTGTTGTTGTTGGTGTTCTAGTGTACCAGTAGAGATGGAGTCAGATGTTGTTGTTGTTGTTGGTATTCTAGTGTACCAGTAGAGATGGAGAGTCAGATGTTGTTGTTGGTATTCTAGTGTACCAGTAGAGATGGAGTAAGATGTTGTTGTTGTTGGTGTTCTAGTGTACCAGTAGAGATGGAGTCAGATGTTGTTGTTGGTATTCTAGTGTACCAGTAGAGATGGAGTCAGATGTTGTTGTTGTTGGTGTTCTAGTGTACCAGTAGAGATGGAGAGTCAGATGTTGTTGTTGTTGTTGGTGTTCTAGTGTACCAGTAGAGATGGAGTCAGATGTTGTTGTTGTTGTTGGTGTTCTAGTGTACCAGTAGAGATGGAGTCAGATGTTGTTGTTGGTGTTCTAGTGTACCAGTAGAGATGGAGTCAGATGTTGTTGTTGGTATTCTAGTGTACCAGTAGAGATGGAGTCAGATGTTGTTGTTGTTGGTATTCTAGTGTACCAGTAGAGATGGAGTCAGATGTTGTTGTTGTTGTTGGTGTTCTAGTGTACCAGTAGAGATGGAGTCAGATGTTGTTGTTGTTGGTATTCTAGTGTACCAGTAGATATGGAGTCAGATGTTGTTGTTGGTATTCTAGTGTACCAGTAGATATGGAGTCAGATGTTATTGTTGGTATTCTAGTGTACCAGTAGATATGGAGTCAGATGTTGTTGTTGGTATTCTAGTGACCAGTAGAGATGGAGTCAGATGTTGTTGTTGGTGTTCTAGTGTACCAGTTAAGATGGAGTCAGATGTTGTTGTTGTTGGTGTTCTAGTGTACCAGTAGAGATGGAGTCAGATGTTGTTGTTGTTGGTGTTCTAGTGTACCAGTAGAGATGGAGTCAGATGTTGTTGTTGTTGGTGTTCTAGTGTACCAGTAGAGATGGAGTCAGATGTTGTTGTTGGTGGTGTTCTAGTGTACCAGTAGAGATGGAGACAGATGTTGTTGTTATTGGTATTCTAGTGTACCAGTAGAGATGGATTCAGATGTTGTTGTTGTTGTTGTTGTTGGTATTCTAGTGTACCAGTAGAGATGGAGAGTCAGATGTTGTTGTTGGTATTCTAGTGTACCAGTAGAGATGGAGAGTCAGATGTTGTTGTTGGTGTTCTAGTGTACCAGTAGAGATGGAGTCAGATGTTGTTGTTGGTATTCTAGTGTACCAGTAGAGATGGGGTCAGATGTATTTATTGTTGGTATTCTAGTGTAACAGTAGATATGGAGTCAGATGTTGTTGTTGGTATTCTAGTGTACCAGTAGATATGGAGTCAGATGTTCTTGTTGGTGTTCTAGTGTACCAGTAGAGATGGAGTCAGATGTTGTTGTTGTTGGTGTTCTAGTGTACCAGTAGAGATGGGGTCAGATGTTGTTGTTGTTGTTGGTATTCTAGTGTACCGGTAGAGATGGAGTCAGATGTTGTTGTTGGTGTTCTAGTGTACCAGTAGAGATGGAGTCAGTTGTTGTTGTTGGTGTTCTAGTGTACCAGTAGAGATGGAGTCAGATGTTGTTGTTGTTGGTGTTCTAGTGTACCAGTAGAGATGGGGTCAGATGTTGTTGTTGTTGGTATTCTAGTGTACCAGTAGAGATGGAGTCAGATGTTGTTGTTGTTGGTGTTCTAGTGTACCAGTAGAGATGGAGTCAGATGTTGTTGTTGTTGGTGTTCTAGTGTACCAGTAGAGATGGAGTCAGATGTTGTTGTTGTTGGTGTTCTAGTGAACCAGTAGAGATGGAGGCAGATGTTGTTGTTGGTGGTGTTCTAGTGTACCAGTAGAGATGGAGTCAGATGTTGTTGTTGTTGGTATTCTAGTGTACCAGTAGAGATGGATTCAGATGTTGTTGTTGTTGTTGTTGGTATTCTAGTGTACCAGTAGAGATGGATTCAGATGTTGTTGTTGGTGTTGGTATTCTAGTGTACCAGTAGAGATGGAGTCAGATGTTGTTGTTGGTATTCTAGTGTACCAGTAGAGATGGGGTCAGATGTTGTTATTGTTGGTATTCTAGTGTAACAGTAGATATGGAGTCAGATGTTGTTGTTGGTATTCTAGTGTACCAGTAGATATGGAGTCAGATGTTGTTGTTGGTATTCTAGTGTACCAGTAGAGATGGGGTCAGATGTTGTTACTGTTGGTATTCTAGTGTACCAGTAGATATGGAGTCAGATGTTGTTGTTGGTATTCTAGTGTACAGTAGATATGTTGTCAGATGTTGTTGTTGGTATTCTAGTGTACCAGTAGATATGGAGTCAGATATTATTGTTGGTATTCTAGTGTACCAGTAGATATGGAGTCAGATGTTGTTGTTGGTATTCTAGTGTACCAGTAGAGATGGAGTCAGATGTTGTTGTTGGTGTTCTAGTGTACCAGTAGAGATGGAGTCAGATGTTGTTGTTGTTGGTGTTCTAGTGTACCAGTAGAGATGGAGTCAGATGTTGCTGTTGTTGGTGTTCTAGTGTACCAGTAGAGATGGAGTCAGATGTTGTTGTTGTTCGTGTTCTAGTGTACCAGTAGAGATGGAGTCAGATGTTGTTGTTGGTGGTGTTCTAGTGTACCAGTAGAGATGGAGTCAGATGTTGTTGTTGTTGGTATTCTAGTGTACCAGTAGAGATGGATTCAGATGTTGTTGTTGTTGTTGGTATTCTAGTGGGGCCTCATTTATCATTGAGGTACGCCTTCTTTTACACGGTCTTTTTCGCGAGTTCAGGCGTACGCCATTTGCCCCCCCCACATTGCGATTTATCAAGCCGAAAGGGCGGAAATTTAGTCGCCTTTCTCCGCGCTTTTGTACGACACCTCTCAAGTTGTCCTACCGATTTACACGGTGTTCTACGCCCTTCTTGAACACAGGGGGAACTGGCGACGCAGGTGGTGCGTCGGTGAATTACTATGTTTGACGGAGAGAATAAGAGCGACAGTTCATGAACGCACAATCATGTAGGCTAATAGCCCAATTCAGCACAAACATATATTGCAATGCAAGATTAGACGTGTCCTCTAACCGGCTCATTAATGGTCCGATATGGATTTGTTCCCCAAACTGAACCTATGCGCTGTGCCAAACCTTTCCGCGCTATATGTCACACACCTAATGCAGGCACTCCATCAAACGGCAATAATTGACCAATTAGATTGTCATTAAATCAATCATAGCCTACCACAGAATGTTTGCTTTCCTCACAGCCACATAATACAGCATGTCCGTGTAGCCTACGCCAAATACAGGATGCACGAAACGTACAGTAGGCTACCTAAACTGTAGGAGCAATCAGACAAAGGTAGGCTAGTACAAATACCTTCTGAAGATTTTTTTTTTTCCTTGCGTGAACCTCACCAACAAGCACATGCACCTCCGTCTCCGAAAAGTTTCTCTTCTTTCCGCGTTTTTCCATAAACGTAATTGTCTTGCCTTTGCTCCACGCTATATTATGTTGGTTCCTTCCGGGTAACCACGTTGTTCACTGTCATAGTTTTGACCATATATGGTTGAATTTGGGCGTGGAGAGGGCGGAACACGAGGCGCGTGCACGTCCGCTGTCTTCTACGACACCGTCGGATTTTTCATTGAGGAATCGGCGCAGCAGCGTGTACGCCAAGTTTGATAGATCCGAAAAGCGTGTAAATATTCTCATCGTACGCGGCAGTCCGCCCTTTTCTCGTTTTAGTCGTACGCCCTCTTTTACACCTGAATTTACACGCTCTTTGATAAATGAGGCCCAAGGACTCCTGATTATAAGAACAATCTTCATCAGGATTAGAACCCAGGACTCCTGATTATAAGAACAATCTTCATCAGGATTAGAACCCAGGACTCCTGATTATAAGAACAATCTTCATCAGGATTAGAACCCAGGACTCCTTGAGTCTGCGTATAAACGTATATTTCCCCCTCTCCGTTTTAAAAAATAAAATCGTGCACACGAACCCGCATAAATACGCCACTAAGAGCACTCTACGCCTGTAGGGGGCAGTGTAACGAGAAGCACGAAGACACGTTATCATAATAAAGCAGTTGTATTTGCAAATGCAAATGTTCTATTAATACATCCATGATGCAAACACACCAACAGACTTTGCACTAACATAAAACGAACATGGCTTTAGCATCCACGTCACGTTTAGAGCACGTCAGAGGAGCAAACACACTGTAAACAAAGGTTGCACACCTGACGCAATGCAAATCTTCGTCTTCCTCTGTTTACATGCAAACGAAAAAACAGAGTTTTCCTAAATCTCCACTTTGGCCAGAGTTTTTAAAAGATTCATTTTCAGTGGGTTAGAACTTACGTTTGCGTGTAAACAACAGGTACAAACGCAGATAAATAGAACAGTTTTCCCAGATCCCCGGCTACGTGTAAACAAGGTCTCAGACTGATCTGCTCAGAGCACAAGTGAACAGTTTTGAACTATGATCTGTTTGAGCCAAACACCACGTCATCATCATCACCTGAGCAAAAAAAACCAAGGGGCACATTTTGGCTTGGGAATCGTTGGGACGCTGCTCGCTGTTGTTGTTGTTGGTATTCTAGTGTACCAGTAGAGATGGAGTCAGATGTTGTTGTTGTTGGTATTCTAGTGTACCAGTAGAGATGGAGTCAGATGTTGTTGTTGTTGGTATTCTAGTGTACCACTAGAGATGGAGTCAGATGTTGTTGTTAGTATTCTAGTGTACCAGTAGATATGGAGTCAGATGTTGTTGTTCTTGGTATTCTAGTGTACCAGTAGAGATGGGGTCAGATGTTGTTGTTGGTATTCTAGTGTACCAGTAGATATGGAGTCAGATGTTGTTGTTCTTGGTATTCTAGTGTACCAGTAGAGATGGAGTCAGATGTTGTTGTTGGTATTCTAGTGTACCAGTAGAGATGGGGTCAGATGTTGTTGTTGTTGTTGGTATTCTAGTGTACCAGTAGAGATGGGGTCAGATGTTGTTGTTGTTGTTGGTATTCTAGTGTACCAGTAGAGATGGAGTCAGATGTTGTTGTTGGTGTTCTAGTGTACCAGTAGATATGGAGTCAGATGTTGTTGTTGGTATTCTAGTGTACCAGTAGAGATGGAGTCAGATGTTGTTGTTGTTGGTATTCTAGTGTACCAGTAGAGATGGAGTCAGATGTTGTTGTTGGTATTCTAGTGTACCAGTAGAGATGGGGTCAGATGTTGTTGTTGTTGGTATTCTAGTGTACCAGTAGAGATGGAGTCAGATGTTGTTGTTGTTGGTATTCTAGTGTACCAGTAGAGATGGAGTCAGATGTTGTTGTTGTTGGTATTCTAGTGTACCAGTAGAGATGGAGTCAGATGTTGTTGTTGGTATTCTAGTGTACCAGTAGAGATGGAGTCAGATGATGTTGTTGTTGGTATTCTAGTGTACCAGTAGAGATGGAGTCAGATGTTGTTGTTGTTGGTATTCTAGTGTACCAGTAGAGATGGAGTCAGATGTTGTTGTTGTTGGTGTTCTAGTGTACCAGTAGAGATGGAGTCAGATGTTGTTGTTGTTGGTGTTCTAGTGTACCAGTAGATATGGAGTCAGATGTTGTTGTTGTTTGTATTCTAGTGTACCAGTAGAGATGGGGTCAGATGTTGTTGTTGGTATTCTAGTGTACCAGTAGAGATGGAGTCAGATGTTGTTGTTGTTGGTATTCTAGTGTACCAGTAGATATGGAGTCAGATGTTGTTGTTGTTGGTATTCTAGTGTACCAGTAGATATGGAGTCAGATGTTGTTGTTCTTGGTATTCTAGTGTACCAGTAGAGATGGAGTCAGATGTTGTTGTTGTTGGTGTTCTAGTGTACCAGTAGAGATGGAGTCAGATGTTGTTGTTGGTGTTCTAGTGTACCAGTAGATATGGAGTCAGATGTTGTTGTTGGTATTCTAGTGTACCAGTAGAGATGGAGTCAGATGTTGTTGTTGTTGGTATTCTAGTGTACCAGTAGAGATGGAGTCAGATGTTGTTGTTGGTATTCTAGTGTACCAGTAGAGATGGGGTCAGATGTTGTTGTTGTTGTTGGTATTCTAGTGTACCAGTAGAGATGGAGTCAGATGTTGTAGTTTGTGTTCTAGTGTACCAGTAGAGATGGAGTCAGATGTTGTTGTTGTTGGTATTCTAGTGTACCAGTAGAGATGGAGTCAGATGTTGTTGTTGGTATTCTAGTGTACCAGTAGAGATGGGGTCAGATGTTGTTGTTGTTGGTATTCTAGTGTACCAGTAGAGATGGAGTCAGATGTTGTTGTTGTTGGTATTCTAGTGTACCAGTAGAGATGGAGTCAGATGTTGTTGTTGTTGGTATTCTAGTGTACCAGTAGAGATGGGTACAGATGTTGTTGTTGTTGGTATTCTAGTGTACCAGTTGAGATGGAGTCAGATGTTGTTGTTGTTGTTATTCTAGTGTACCAGTAGAGATGGAGAGTCAGATGTTGTTGTTGTTGTTATTCTAGTGTACCAGTATAGATGGAGTCAGATGTTGTTGTTGGTATCCTAGTGTACCAGTAGAGATGGAGTCAGATGTTGTTGTTGTTGGTATTCTAGTGTACCAGTAGAGATGGAGAGTCAGATGTTGTTGTTGTTGGTATTCTAGTGTACCAGTAGAGATGGAGTCAGATGATGTTGTTGTTGGTATTCTAGTGTACCAGTAGATATGGAGTCAGATGTTGTTGTTGTTGGTATTCTAGTGTACCAGTAGAGATGGAGTCAGATGTTGTTGTTGTTGGTGTTCTAGTGTACCAGTAGAGATGGAGTCAGATGTTGTTGTTGTTGGTGTTCTAGTGTACCAGTAGATATGGAGTCAGATGTTGTTGTTGTTTGTATTCTAGTGTACCAGTAGAGATGGGGTCAGATGTTGTTGTTGGTATTCTAGTGTACCAGTAGAGATGGAGTCAGATGTTGTTGTTGTTGGTATTCTAGTGTACCAATAGATATGGAGTCAGATGTTGTTGTTGTTGGTATTATAGTGTACCAGTAGATATGGAGTCAGATGTTGTTGTTGTTGGTATTCTAGTGTACCAGTAGAGATGGGGTCAGATGTTGTTGTTGGTATTCTAGTGTACCAGTAGAGATGGAGTCAGATGTTGTTGTTGTTGTTGGTGTTCTAGTGTACCAGTAGAGATGGGGTCAGATGTTGTTGTTGGTATTCTAGTGTACCAGTAGAGATGGAGTCAGATGTTGTTGTTGTTGGTATTCTAGTGTACCAGTAGATATGGAGTCAGATGTTGTTGTTGTTGGTGTTCTAGTGTACCAGTAGATATGGAGTCAGATGTTGTTGTTGTTGGTGGTGTTTTAGTGTACCAGTAGAGATGGAGTCAGATGTTATTGTTGGTATTCTAGTGTACCAGTAGAGATGGGGTCAGATGTTGTTGTTGGTATTCTAGTGTACCAGTAGAGATGGGGTCAGATGTTGTTGTTGGTATTCTAGTGTACCAGTAGAGATGGAGTCAGATGTTGTTGTTGGTGTTCTAGTGTACCAGTAGAGATGGGGTCAGATGTTGTTGTTGTTGGTGTTCTAGTGTACCAGTAGAGATGGAGTCAGATGTTGTTGTTGTTGGTATTCTAGTGTACCAGTAGAGATGGAGAGTCAGATGTTATTGTTGGTATTCTAGTGTACCAGTAGAGATGGAGTCAGATGTTGTTGTTGGTATTCTAGTGTACCAGTAGATATGGAGTCAGATGTTGTTGTTGGTATTCTAGTGTACCAGTAGAGATGGGGTCAAATGTTGTTGTTGGTGGTATTCTAGTGTACCAGTAGAGATGGAGTCAGATGTTGTTGTTGTTGGTGTTCTAGTGTACCAGTAGAGATGGGGTCAGATGTTGTTGTTGTTGGTATTCTAGTGTACCAGTAGAGATGGAGTCAGATGTTGTTGTTGGTATTCTAGTGTACCAGTAGAGATGGGGTCAGATGTTGTTGTTGGTGTTCTAGTGTACCAGTAGAGATGGAGAGTCAGATGTTGTTGTTGTTGTTGGTGTTCTAGTGTACCAGTAGAGATGGATTCAGATGTTGTTGTTGTTAGTGTTCTAGTGTACCAGCAGTGATGGAGTCAGATGTTGTTGGTGGTGTTCTAGTGTACTAGTAGAGATGGAGTCAGATGTTGTTGTTGGTATTCTAGTGTACCAGTAGAGATGGGGTCAGATGTTGTTGTTGGTGTTCTAGTGTACCAGTAGAGATGGAGTCAGATGTTGTTGTTGTTGGTGTTCTAGTGTACCAGTAGAGATGGGGTCAGATGTTGTTGTTGGTGTTCTAGTGTACCAGTAGAGATGGAGAGTCAGATGTTGTTGTTGTTGTTGGTGTTCTAGTGTACCAGTAGAGATGGAGTCAGATGTTGTTGTTGTTAGTGTTCTAGTGTACCAGTAGAGATGGAGTCAGATGTTGTTGGTGGTGTTCTAGTGTACCAGTAGAGATGGAGTCAGATGTTGTTGTTGGTATTCTAGTGTACCAGTAGAGATGGAGTCAGATGTTGTTTTTGTTATTCTAGTGTACCAGTAGAGATGGAGAGTCAGATGTTGTTGTTGTTTGTATTCTAGTGTACCAGTAGAGATGGAGTCAGATGTTGTTGGTGGTGTTCTAGTGTACCAGTAGAGATGGAGTCAGATGTTGTTGTTGTTGGTGTTCTAGTGTACCAGTAGATATGGAGTCAGATGTTGTTGTTGTTGGTATTCTAGTGTACCAGTAGAGATGGGGTCAGATGTTGTTGTTGGTATTCTAGTGTACCAGTAGATATGGAGTCAGATGTTGTTGTTGGTATTCTAGTGTACTAATAGATATGGAGTCAGATGTTGTTGTTGGTATTCTAGTGTACCAGTAGATATGGAGTCAGATGTTGTTGTTGTTGGTATTCTAGTGTACCAGTAGATATGGAGTCAGATGTTGTTGTTGGTATTCTAGTGTACCAGTAGAGATGGAGTCAGATGTTGTTGTTGGTGTTCTAGTGTACCAGTAGAGATGGAGAGTCAGATGTTGTTGTTGTTGTTGTTGTTGGTGTTCTAGTGTACCAGTAGAGATGGAGAGTCAGATGTTGTTGTTGTTGGTGGTGTTCTAGTGTACCAGTAGAGATGGAGTCAGATGTTGTTGTTGGTATTCTAGTGTACCACTAGAGATGGAGTCAGATGTTGTTGTTGTTGGTATTCTAGTGTACCAGTAGATATGGAGTCAGATGTTGTTGTTCTTGGTATTCTAGTGTACCAGTAGAGATGGAGTCAGATGTTGTTGCTGGTATTCTAGTGTACCAGTAGATATGGAGTCAGATGTTGTTGTTGTTGTTGGTATTCTAGTGTACCAGTAGATATGGAGTCAGATGTTGTTGTTGGTATTCTAGTGTACCAGTAGATATGGAGTCAGATGTTGTTATTGTTGGTATTCTAGTGTACCAGTAGAGATGGGGTCAGATGTTGTTGTTGTTGGTGGTGTTCTAGTGTACCAGTAGAGATGGAGTCAGATGTTGTTGTTGTTGTTGGTGGTGTTCTAGTGTACCAGTAGAGATGGAGTCAGATGTTGTTGGTGGTGTTCTAGTGTACCAGTAGAGATGGAGTCAGATGTTGTTGTTGGTATCCTAGTGTACCAGTAGAGATGGAGTCAGATGTTGTTGTTGTTGGTGGTGTTCTAGTGTACCAGTAGAGATGGAGTCAGATGTTGTTGGTGGTGTTCTAGTGTACCAGTAGAGATGGAGTCAGATGTTGTTGTTGGTATCCTAGTGTACCAGTAGAGATGGAGTCAGATGTTGTTGTTGGTATTCTAGTGTACCAGTAGAGATGGAGTCAGATGTTGTTGTTGTTGGTGGTGTTCTAGTGTACCAGTAGAGATGGAGTCAGATGTTGTTGTTGGTATTCTAGTGTACCAGTAGAGATGGAGTCAGATGTTGTTGTTGGTATCCTAGTGTACCAGTAGAGATGGAGTCAGATGTTGTTGTTGTTGGTATTCTAGTGTACCAGTAGATATGGAGTCAGATGTTGTTGTTGTTGGTATTATAGTGTACCAGTAGATATGGAGTCAGATGTTGTTGTTGTTGGTATTCTAGTGTACCAGTAGAGATGGGGTCAGATGTTGTTGTTGGTATTCTAGTGTACCAGTAGAGATGGAGTCAGATGTTGTTGTTGTTGGTGTTCTAGTGTACCAGTAGAGATGGAGAGTCAGATGTTGTTGTTGTTGTTGGTGTTCTAGTGTACCAGTAGAGATGGAGTCAGATGTTGTTGTTGTTAGTGTTCTAGTGTACCAGTAGAGATGGAGTCAGATGTTGTTGTTGTTAGTATTCTAGTGTACCAGTAGAGATGGAGTCAGATGTTGTTGTTGTTGGTATTCTAGTGTACCAGTAGAGATGGAGTCAGATGTTGTTGTTGGTATTCTAGTGTACCAGTAGAGATGGAGTCAGATGTTGTTTTTGTTATTCTAGTGTACCAGTAGAGATGGAGAGTCAGATGTTGTTGTTGTTTGTATTCTAGTGTACCAGTAGAGATGGAGTCAGATGTTGTTGGTGGTGTTCTAGTGTACCAGTAGAGATGGAGTCAGATGTTGTTGTTGTTGGTGTTCTAGTGTACCAGTAGATATGGAGTCAGATGTTGTTGTTGTTGGTATTCTAGTGTACCAGTAGAGATGGGGTCAGATGTTGTTGTTGGTATTCTAGTGTACCAGTAGATATGGAGTCAGATGTTGTTGTTGGTATTCTAGTGTACTAATAGATATGGAGTCAGATGTTGTTGTTGGTATTCTAGTGTACCAGTAGATATGGAGTCAGATGTTGTTGTTGTTGGTATTCTAGTGTACCAGTAGATATGGAGTCAGATGTTGTTGTTGGTATTCTAGTGTACCAGTAGATATGGAGTCAGATGTTGTTGTTGTTGGTGTTCTAGTGTACCAGTAGAGATGGAGTCAGATGTTGTTGTTGGTGTTCTAGTGTACCAGTAGAGATGGAGAGTCAGATGTTGTTGTTGTTGTTGTTGTTGGTGTTCTAGTGTACCAGTAGAGATGGAGAGTCAGATGTTGTTGTTGTTGGTGGTGTTCTAGTGTACCAGTAGAGATGGAGTCAGATGTTGTTGTTGGTATTCTAGTGTACCACTAGAGATGGAGTCAGATGTTGTTGTTGTTGGTATTCTAGTGTACCAGTAGATATGGAGTCAGATGTTGTTGTTCTTGGTATTCTAGTGTACCAGTAGAGATGGAGTCAGATGTTGTTGCTGGTATTCTAGTGTACCAGTAGATATGGAGTCAGATGTTGTTGTTGTTGGTATTCTAGTGTACCAGTAGAGATGGGGTCAGATGTTGTTGTTGTTGGTGGTGTTCTAGTGTACCAGTAGAGATGGAGTCAGATGTTGTTGTTGTTGGTGGTGTTCTAGTGTACCAGTAGAGATGGAGTCAGATGTTGTTGGTGGTGTTCTAGTGTACCAGTAGAGATGGAGAGTCAGATGTTGTTGTTGTTGGTATTCTAGTGTACCAGTAGAGATGGGGTCAGATGTTGTTGTTGTTGGTATTCTAGTGTACCAGTAGAGATGGGGTCAGATGTTGTTGTTGTTGGTGGTGTTCTAGTGTACCAGTAGAGATGGAGTCAGATGTTGTTGTTGTTGGTGGTGTTCTAGTGTACCAGTAGAGATGGAGTCAGATGTTGTTGTTGTTCGTATTCTAATGGGATATTTATTTTATTTTTTTGGAGGGGGGGTGGGGTGTTATACATTTATTACATTGAACTGCATTCAGTCTGTTGGTCATTTTTTCACCAGTAACCGCTATCTGTGAAGCCCACAACAATTTACAGATTTTTAATAAAGGAGGACTTCCGAGTTGATCTTGAGCTAGCCACGTGAACTGTGTCTGTGTGTTGCCTGTCTTGGCACTCTTAGCTAGCTAGCATGGAAAAGAAACTGGATGGAAACAAGTCTTGGACTTTTCGAACTATCCCTGACAATGCACATTCTGTTGATAATCTGACAATTTTGTTATATGTTTTTTGTCAATAAATCAAATCAATTCAAAATGTTTTATATCAGTGTGTTGTTAGGCCTACTTAAACGTATTATTAGGCCTATAATAATAATAATAATAATAATAGGCTAATATGTGTTGACACCAAAATAATATGCATGTAATGTGTTTAAATCAGTGTGCTGTTGTTAGGCCTACTTAAACTTCTGAAAAAGCGACTACACTACAACATTATAGGTTCAGAAAAAGAAAAAAAAGAACGTGATAGGCTACCCACCAGGCCTCGGAAAATCTGCCTGTATGAATCCGCTCCTCAGTGCAAAAAAGGTTGGGGACCCCTGTTCTAGTGTACCAGTAGAGATGGAGTCAGATGTTGTTGTTGGTATCCTAGTGTACCAGTAGAGATGGAGTCAGATGTTGTTGTTGTTGGTGGTGTTCTAGTGTACCAGTAGAGATGGAGTCAGATGTTGTTGTTGGTATTCTAGTGTACCAGTAGAGATGGAGTCAGATGTTGTTGTTGGTATCCTAGTGTACCAGTAGAGATGGAGTCAGATGTTGTTGTTGTTGGTATTCTAGTGTACCAGTAGAGATGGGGTCAGATGTTGTTGTTGGTATTCTAGTGTACCAGTAGAGATGGAGTCAGATGCTGTTGTTGTTGGTGTTCTAGTGTACCAGTAGAGATGGGGTCAGATGTTGTTGTTGGTATTCTAGTGTACCAGTAGAGATGGAGTCAGATGTTGTTGTTGTTGGCATTCTAGTGTACCAGTAGATATGGAGTCAGATGTTGTTGTTGTTGGTATTCTAGTGTACCAGTAGATATGGAGACAGATGTTGTTGTTGTTGGTGGTGTTTTAGTGTACCAGTAGAGATGGGGTCAGATGTTGTTGTTGGTATTCTAGTGTACCAGTAGAGATGGAGTCAGATGTTGTTGTTGGTGTTCTAGTGTACCAGTAGAGATGGGGTCAGATGTTGTTGTTGTTGGTATTCTAGTGTACCAGTAGATATGGAGTCAGATGTTGTTGTTGGTATTCTAGTGAACCAGTAGATATGGAGTCAGATGTTGTTGTTGGTATTCTAGTGTACCAGTAGAGATGGAGTCAGATGTTGTTGTTGGTGTTCTAGTGTACCAGTAGAGATGGGGTCAGATGTTGTTGTTGGTGTTCTAGTGTACCAGTAGAGATGGAGTCAGATGTTGTTGTTGGTATTCTAGTGTACCAGTAGAGATGGGGTCAGATGTTGTTGTTGTTGGTATTCTAGTGTACCAGTAGAGATGGAGTCAGATGTTGTTGTTGTTGTTGGTATTCTAGTGTACCAGTAGAGATGGGGTCAGATGTTGTTGTTGTTGGTGTTCTAGTGTACCAGTAGAGATGGAGTCAGATGTTGTTGTTGGTATTCTAGTGTACCAGTAGAGATGGAGAGTCAGATGTTATTGTTGGTATTCTAGTGTACCAGTAGAGATGGAGTCAGATGTTGTTGTTGGTATTCTAGTGTACCAGTAGATATGGAGTCAGATGTTGTTGTTGGTATTCTAGTGTACCAGTAGAGATGGGGTCAGATGTTGTTGTTGTTGGTATTCTAGTGTACCAGTAGAGATGGAGTCAGATGTTGTTGTTGGTATTCTAGTGTACCAGTAGAGATGGAGTCAGATGTTGTTGTTGTTGGTATTCTAGTGTACCAGTAGATATGGAGTCAGATGTTGTTGTTGGTATTCTAGTGTACCAGTAGATATGGAGTCAGATGTTGTTGTTGTTGTTGGTATTCTAGTGTACCAGTAGAGATGGAGTCAGATGTTGTTGTTGTTGGTATTCTAGTGTACCAGTAGAGATGGAGTCAGATGTTGTTGTTGGTATTCTAGTGTACCAGTAGAGATGGGGTCAAATGTTGTTGTTGGTGGTATTCTAGTGTACCAGTAGAGATGGAGTCAGATGTTGTTGTTGTTCTAGTGTACCAGTAGAGATGGGGTCAGATGTTGTTGTTGTTGGTATTCTAGTGTACCAGTAGAGATGGGGTCAGATGTTGTTGTTGTTGGTATTCTAGTGTACCAGTAGAGATGGAGTCAGATGTTGTTGTTGTTGTTGGTATTCTAGTGTACCAGTAGAGATGGGGTCAGATGTTGTTGTTGTTGGTGTTCTAGTGTACCAGTAGAGATGGAGTCAGATGTTGTTGTTGGTATTCTAGTGTACCAGTAGAGATGGAGAGTCAGATGTTATTGTTGGTATTCTAGTGTACCAGTAGAGATGGAGTCAGATGTTGTTGTTGGTATTCTAGTGTACCAGTAGATATGGAGTCAGATGTTGTTGTTGGTATTCTAGTGTACCAGTAGAGATGGGGTCAGATGTTGTTGTTGTTGGTATTCTAGTGTACCAGTAGAGATGGAGTCAGATGTTGTTGTTGGTATTCTAGTGTACCAGTAGAGATGGAGTCAGATGTTGTTGTTGTTGGTATTCTAGTGTACCAGTAGATATGGAGTCAGATGTTGTTGTTGGTATTCTAGTGTACCAGTAGATATGGAGTCAGATGTTGTTGTTGTTGTTGGTATTCTAGTGTACCAGTAGAGATGGAGTCAGATGTTGTTGTTGTTGGTATTCTAGTGTACCAGTAGAGATGGAGTCAGATGTTGTTGTTGGTATTCTAGTGTACCAGTAGAGATGGGGTCAAATGTTGTTGTTGGTGGTATTCTAGTGTACCAGTAGAGATGGAGTCAGATGTTGTTGTTGTTCTAGTGTACCAGTAGAGATGGGGTCAGATGTTGTTGTTGTTGGTATTCTAGTGTACCAGTAGAGATGGGGTCAGATGTTGTTGTTGTTGGTATTCTAGTGTACCAGTAGAGATGGAGTCAGATGTTGTTGTTGTTGTTGGTATTCTAGTGTACCAGTAGAGATGGGGTCAGATGTTGTTGTTGTTGGTGTTCTAGTGTACCAGTAGAGATGGAGTCAGATGTTGTTGTTGGTATTCTAGTGTACCAGTAGAGATGGAGAGTCAGATGTTATTGTTGGTATTCTAGTGTACCAGTAGAGATGGAGTCAGATGTTTTTGTTGGTATTCTAGTGTACCAGTAGATATGGAGTCAGATGTTGTTGTTGGTATTCTAGTGTACCAGTAGAGATGGGGTCAGATGTTGTTGTTGTTGGTATTCTAGTGTACCAGTAGAGATGGAGTCAGATGTTGTTGTTGGTATTCTAGTGTACCAGTAGAGATGGAGTCAGATGTTGTTGTTGTTGGTATTCTAGTGTACCAGTAGATATGGAGTCAGATGTTGTTGTTGGTATTCTAGTGTACCAGTAGATATGGAGTCAGATGTTGTTGTTGTTGTTGGTATTCTAGTGTACCAGTAGAGATGGAGTCAGATGTTGTTGTTGTTGGTATTCTAGTGTACCAGTAGAGATGGGGTCAGATGTTGTTGTTGGTATTCTAGTGTACCAGTAGAGATGGAGTCAGATGTTGTTGTTGTTGGTGTTCTAGTGTACCAGTAGAGATGGGGTCAGATGTTGTTGTTGGTATTCTAGTGTACCAGTAGAGATGGAGTCAGATGTTGTTGTTGTTGGTATTCTAGTGTACCAGTAGATATGGAGTCAGATGTTGTTGTTGTTGGTATTCTAGTGTACCAGTAGATATGGAGTCAGATGTTGTTGTTGTTGGTGGTGTTTTAGTGTACCAGTAGAGATGGGGTCAGATGTTGTTGTTGGTATTCTAGTGTACCAGTAGAGATGGAGTCAGATGTTGTTGTTGGTGTTCTAGTGTACCAGTAGAGATGGGGTCAGATGTTGTTGTTGTTGGTATTCTAGTGTACCAGTAGATATGGAGTCAGATGTTGTTGTTGGTATTCTAGTGAACCAGTAGATATGGAGTCAGATGTTGTTGTTGGTATTCTAGTGTACCAGTAGAGATGGGGTCAGATGTTGTTGTTGTTGGTATTCTAGTGTACCAGTAGAGATAGAGTCAGATGTTGTTGTTGTTGTTGTTGGTATTCTAGTGTACCAGTAGAGATGGGGTCAGATGTTGTTGTTGTTGGTGTTCTAGTGTACCAGTAGAGATGGAGTCAGATGTTGTTGTTGGTATTCTAGTGTACCAGTAGAGATGGAGAGTCAGATGTTATTGTTGGTATTCTAGTGTACCAGTAGAGATGGAGTCAGATGTTGTTGTTGGTATTCTAGTGTACCAGTAGATATGGAGTCAGATGTTGTTGTTGGTATTCTAGTGTACCAGTAGAGATGGGGTCAGATGTTGTTGTTGTTGGTATTCTAGTGTACCAGTAGAGATGGAGTCAGATGTTGTTGTTGGTATTCTAGTGTACCAGTAGAGATGGAGTCAGATGTTGTTGTTGTTGGTATTCTAGTGTACCAGTAGATATGGAGTCAGATGTTGTTGTTGGTATTCTAGTGTACCAGTAGATATGGAGTCAGATGTTGTTGTTGTTGTTGGTATTCTAGTGTACCAGTAGAGATGGAGTCAGATGTTGTTGTTGTTGGTATTCTAGTGTACCAGTAGAGATGGAGTCAGATGTTGTTGTTGGTATTCTAGTGTACCAGTAGAGATGGGGTCAAATGTTGTTGTTGGTGGTATTCTAGTGTACCAGTAGAGATGGAGTCAGATGTTGTTGTTGTTGGTGTTCTAGTGTACCAGTAGAGATGGGGTCAGATGTTGTTGTTGTTGGTATTCTAGTGTACCAGTAGAGATGGGGTCAGATGTTGTTGTTGTTGGTATTCTAGTGTACCAGTAGAGATGGAGTCAGATGTTGTTGTTGTTGTTGGTATTCTAGTGTACCAGTAGAGATGGGGTCAGATGTTGTTGTTGTTGGTGTTCTAGTGTACCAGTAGAGATGGAGTCAGATGTTGTTGTTGGTATTCTAGTGTACCAGTAGAGATGGAGAGTCAGATGTTATTGTTGGTATTCTAGTGTACCAGTAGAGATGGAGTCAGATGTTGTTGTTGGTATTCTAGTGTACCAGTAGATATGGAGTCAGATGTTGTTGTTGGTATTCTAGTGTACCAGTAGAGATGGGGTCAGATGTTGTTGTTGTTGGTATTCTAGTGTACCAGTAGAGATGGAGTCAGATGTTGTTGTTGGTATTCTAGTGTACCAGTAGAGATGGAGTCAGATTTTGTTGTTGTTGGTATTCTAGTGTACCAGTAGAGATGGAGTCAGATGTTGTTGTTGGTATTCTAGTGTACCAGTAGAGATGGAGTCAGATGTTGTTGTTGTTGGTATTCTAGTGTACCAGTAGATATGGAGTCAGATGTTGTTGTTGGTATTCTAGTGTACCAGTAGATATGGAGTCAGATGTTGTTGTTGTTGTTGGTATTCTAGTGTACCAGTAGAGATGGAGTCAGATGTTGTTGTTGTTGGTATTCTAGTGTACCAGTAGAGATGGAGTCAGATGTTGTTGTTGGTATTCTAGTGTACCAGTAGAGATGGGGTCAAATGTTGTTGTTGGTGGTATTCTAGTGTACCAGTAGAGATGGAGTCAGATGTTGTTGTTGTTGGTGTTCTAGTGTACCAGTAGAGATGGGGTCAGATGTTGTTGTTGTTGGTATTCTAGTGTACCAGTAGAGATGGAGTCAGATGTTGTTGTTGTTGGTATTCTAGTGTACCAGTAGATATGGAGTCAGATGTTGTTGTTGTTGGTATTCTAGTGTACCAGTAGATATGGAGTCAGATGTTGTTGTTGTTGGTGGTGTTTTAGTGTACCAGTAGAGATGGGGTCAGATGTTGTTGTTGGTATTCTAGTGTACCAGTAGAGATGGAGTCAGATGTTGTTGTTGGTGTTCTAGTGTACCAGTAGAGATGGGGTCAGATGTTGTTGTTGTTGGTATTCTAGTGTACCAGTAGATATGGAGTCAGATGTTGTTGTTGGTATTCTAGTGTACCAGTAGATATGGAGTCAGATGTTGTTGTTGGTATTCTAGTGTACCAGTAGAGATGGGGTCAGATGTTGTTGTTGTTGGTATTCTAGTGTACCAGTAGAGATAGAGTCAGATGTTGTTGTTGTTGTTGTTGGTATTCTAGTGTACCAGTAGAGATGGGGTCAGATGTTGTTGTTGTTGGTGTTCTAGTGTACCAGTAGAGATGGAGTCAGATGTTGTTGTTGGTATTCTAGTGTACCAGTAGAGATGGAGAGTCAGATGTTATTGTTGGTATTCTAGTGTACCAGTAGAGATGGAGTCAGATGTTGTTGTTGGTATTCTAGTGTACCAGTAGATATGGAGTCAGATGTTGTTGTTGGTATTCTAGTGTACCAGTAGAGATGGGGTCAGATGTTGTTGTTGTTGGTATTCTAGTGTACCAGTAGAGATGGAGTCAGATGTCGTTGTTGGTATTCTAGTGTACCAGTAGAGATGGAGTCAGATGTTGTTGTTGTTGGTATTCTAGTGTACCAGTAGATATGGAGTCAGATGTTGTTGTTGGTATTCTAGTGTACCAGTAGATATGGAGTCAGATGTTGTTGTTGTTGTTGGTATTCTAGTGTACCAGTAGAGATGGAGTCAGATGTTGTTGTTGTTGGTATTCTAGTGTACCAGTAGAGATGGAGTCAGATGTTGTTGTTGGTATTCTAGTGTACCAGTAGAGATGGGGTCAAATGTTGTTGTTGGTGGTATTCTAGTGTACCAGTAGAGATGGAGTCAGATGTTGTTGTTGTTGGTGTTCTAGTGTACCAGTAGAGATGGGGTCAGATGTTGTTGTTGTTGGTATTCTAGTGTACCAGTAGAGATGGGGTCAGATGTTGTTGTTGTTGGTATTCTAGTGTACCAGTAGAGATGGAGTCAGATGTTGTTGTTGTTGTTGGTATTCTAGTGTACCAGTAGAGATGGGGTCAGATGTTGTTGTTGTTGGTGTTCTAGTGTACCAGTAGAGATGGAGTCAGATGTTGTTGTTGGTATTCTAGTGTACCAGTAGAGATGGAGAGTCAGATGTTATTGTTGGTTTTCTAGTGTACCAGTAGAGATGGAGTCAGATGTTGTTGTTGGTATTCTAGTGTACCAGTAGATATGGAGTCAGATGTTGTTGTTGGTATTCTAGTGTACCAGTAGAGATGGGGTCAGATGTTGTTGTTGTTGGTATTCTAGTGTACCAGTAGAGATGGAGTCAGATGTTGTTGTTGGTATTCTAGTGTACCAGTAGAGATGGAGTCAGATGTTGTTGTTGTTGGTATTCTAGTGTACCAGTAGATATGGAGTCAGATGTTGTTGTTGGTATTCTAGTGTACCAGTAGATATGGAGTCAGATGTTGTTGTTGTTGTTGGTATTCTAGTGTACCAGTAGAGATGGAGTCAGATGTTGTTGTTGTTGGTATTCTAGTGTACCAGTAGAGATGGAGTCAGATGTTGTTGTTGGTATTCTAGTGTACCAGTAGAGATGGAGTCAGATGTTGTTGTTGTTGGTGTTCTAGTGTACCAGTAGAGATGGGGTCAGATGTTGTTGTTGTTGGTATTCTAGTGTACCAGTAGAGATGGAGTCAGATGTTGTTGTTGGTATTCTAGTGTACCAGTAGAGATGGGGTCAGATGTTGTTGTTGGTGTTCTAGTGTACCAGTAGAGATGGAGAGTCAGATGTTGTTGTTGTTGTTGGTGTTCTAGTGTACCAGTAGAGATGGAGTCAGATGTTGTTGTTGTTAGTGTTCTAGTGTACCAGCAGAGATGGAGTCAGATGTTGTTGGTGGTGTTCTAGTGTACTAGTAGAGATGGAGTCAGATGTTGTTGTTGGTATTCTAGTGTACCAGTAGAGATGGGGTCAGATGTTGTTGTTGGTGTTCTAGTGTACCAGTAGAGATGGAGTCAGATGTTGTTGTTGGTGTTCTAGTGTACCAGTAGAGATGGAGAGTCAGATGTTGTTGTTGTTGTTGGTGTTCTAGTGTACCAGTAGAGATGGAGTCAGATGTTGTTGGTGGTGTTCTAGTGTACCAGTAGAGATGGAGTCAGATGTTGTTGTTGGTGTTCTAGTGTACCAGTAGAGATGGAGTCAGATGTTGTTGTTGGTATTCTAGTGTACCAGTAGAGATGGAGTCAGATGTTGTTTTTGTTATTCTAGTGTACCAGTAGAGATGGAGAGTCAGATGTTGTTGTTGTTTGTATTCTAGTGTACCAGTAGAGATGGAGTCAGATGTTGTTGGTGGTGTTCTAGTGTACCAGTAGAGATGGAGTCAGATGTTGTTGTTGTTGGTGTTCTAGTGTACCAGTAGATATGGAGTCAGATGTTGTTGTTGGTGTTCTAGTGTACCAGTAGATATGGAGTCAGATGTTGTTGTTGGTGTTCTAGTGTACCAGTAGAGATGGGGTCAGATGTTGTTGTTGGTATTCTAGTGTACCAGTAGATATGGAGTCAGATGTTGTTGTTGGTATTCTAGTGTACTAATAGATATGGAGTCAGATGTTGTTGTTGGTATTCTAGTGTACCAGTAGATATGGAGTCAGATGTTGTTTTTGTTATTCTAGTGTACCAGTAGAGATGGAGAGTCAGATGTTGTTGTTGTTGGTGTTCTACCCAGATAGCAAAAAGTCATTGAATCAACATTGAGATATTGTCACGCTGAAGATTGAGATCAACATTGATGTCAGACATTGAAAATAACATTGAAAGTGTTTGCTATGATCAACATTGAAAGAACATTGAATTTTCAATCAATCCCGACAATGAATCAACCTTGATTCAATGACGATATGATCAACATTGAAAGAATGTAGAATTGCATCAACATTGATTCAACTATATTATGCATTGCATTATACATTGAAACAATGTTATTCAAAATAACTAGTAATCAATAATTTTATAGTGTTCGAATTCACTTTCATCCTGTTTCAGCTTTCTCATCTCTAGCTTGACCTTTATTAGTGCCGCTTATATTCCATTTCCAATCTCGTGCTTTCCATACCCAGTTTCTTTCTTTCTATAGTCACAAGTAGCTTGCGCTTGTATATGGCACGTACATCCTGCTACTACATCTGAGACACTACAGGGAACCGACCAAGATATCTTATACAATGCTCTATGAACAAAAAAAGAGCCCATTACTCATTCAGTTATTTATTACAGTACTTTGTTTCAATTATATGAACATTGTACATCGTTTGTACACTTAAGCACACAACATTCACACAAAACATTTCCTGAAACTCCAGGGGACACAAAAACCTGGCATCTGCAAACAGGGTTGTCATACTCAGAAAGGCCGTCGTGCAGAATAAGACGACATGAACAAAAAATAACAAACCCACTCGAAACAGTAGAAAGTGTGAAAGGACGGGAGAGAGCAGCTAAATCACAGATCAACAGGTATGAACTTAATCTGAAGGAATTATACCTAGTCCTTTTAACTCTTAGACTTCTCTTTCCGTCGTACCCCGCCATTCCTCTCTGGTGCGTAACGCAGCCACTTCTGCACTCCATCCCTGTAAGTCAATTCCGTCAGCCTGCGGTCAAATTGACGAGCAGCAACTGAAAAAAAAAAAGAAGTTACAATTTAGTTATTTTTAATTATAATAATAGGGAGAAGAAAGCTGCAGTGGATGCGTTCCAGTGTGTACTGTTTAGTGTACTAGATTTTCAGGCGGCCTTAATTGAGCAATTCACCCATCAACCCACCCTCAAGCCTATCTTCATATAATTGATTCACACCAAGGCCTGATTCATACTCACGTAAGCAACGCAAGCTACGTTATGAGCGTAAGCTCCAATACGACTCTGAGCTTGTGTGTATTGTCAGATGTAATATATCACCAGTCCAGCAGGGGGGGCAAATAGGTCTATACGGCGAAAACCATGGTGAAAGTTTAGCATCCCTATCGGAAACACAAGGAATTGCATTTGTGCTTGCATCAAGTGACAAATTTCGGCATGACACACGCAAGGAAGTCTTGCGTAGCCTTGCGAAGCTTGCATTGCTTGCATTTATGTAGAATATGCGTAGAGTATGAATATGTAGAGTATGAATGGGCCCTAATACTCAATTCTGTCTACTGTCTGTGTCTCAGAGGAGTAAAGTACTAATCCTAGTATTTTGAGGTGCAGGCTCACCAAACATGCAGTCCTGCATCAGTGTGTCCTTGAAGGCCCTCTTCTCTCCCTTTCCCACCCAGTTAAAAATGCAGGCTAGAGTGTTTGTCATGGCAGCGGATAGCATTCGTCGGATCATGTTTTCAGAGTTGGTCCCTCCAACTAATGCCAGGCGCGTAATCTTAACAAATTAGAGATAAAATGGTTAGTGTGCTACAGAGTACTATGTAAATGCACAGAGTATCTACTCATTTATAAATAATTACAAATGTAATGAATTTTAAGTTGTTCACCATCTTTCCCTCCATTCCTATACCAACAGGGGATTTTGGCAAAATACCAACATGTTTAGCTGTGTTGCTCATTCCATGAATACAGGATCCTTAGAGTTTCAAAACACCATACAGCTTGGACAAAATAACAATATAATCACAAAAAAGTTACGTAGTGCAGGTTCAGAGGTGAGATAGGTAGTTTGCTTTTGGCTTTATTTGGTAAAATTGGCATAATATCCTTTCAGCTATCAGTAACAGAAGTGCTCTGAGAATAAACTTGGATCTCCGTGTTTACCGCTGCCTCTGTGTTTTGGATTCAAAGAATGCACCGCTCCCGAATGTATTGACCAATCAGGGTCTCTATCTCGCCACACCTACCAGTCATGTTTGGAGGGAGGGACTACATCATGATTGACAGGAGGGAGGGGCGGGTTCTTTTGGAAAAGATGACCAATCGGAGGCCTTGTTGACGTCAAACTACTTACCCCACCTTTAAGTGCTTAAATTTTAAGCCTAAACTCCATGACAAAAAAAAACATGACAAAGATGGGAAAGTCACAAGGGATAGGTTTCTCAGTTCAGAGGGCATCAGTAAGGTTAAGAGCCTGCTCAGAAAAAGGTACTTGCCTTTCAACACTTGGCTTGATTCCCCTCCATATAACCTTCCCAGTGGTGTTTCTGGGGCTGAAGGGGGGTGGGGTGGGGGGCGAGGGGTCAGTTGAGTCAGGCCCGGTGAGCTGAAGCCGTGTGCATAGCTGGCACCGCCGTCTAAAAGATAAGACTCCATTATTAATTGTTTATAAGCAAGTCATGAGAACCAATGCTTCTCGAGCCTAGTGGCCCATAGAGCAGGAGCCTATATCATGTTTCCATAGCGTGAGGCAGCTTGATGGACAAGTACACCCCCTGGACATGATGCTAGTATGTCGCAGGGACTTACCCCAATCCAACCCTTGATACTGAGTGCCAAGCAGGGAGATATCGGGTACTTTTTTTTTTTTTACTGTCTTTGGTATGACTCGGTCAGGGATCAAACTCACAACCTCCCAATCTTAGGGCGGACACTTACCACAAGGCCACTGAGCAACATTAAGATGAGAAATACATACCATTCCTTGCTTGCTCTGATGGCATAGCGTAGTAGGGGCTGGCGTTACATTTTGGCGTTCCTAGAGAAATAGACAGAAATAACAAAATAAGGCAAATGAACACTATCAAAGTTGTTATCCATGAGCACCATATGGCAATTGTACCTAGCTCCATAGGGTTACTTTCCAACTTTAGATAAAGGAGGCCTGTGGGATGAACACACTTTACTGAGTGAGTAATTAAAATAATAGTTTACCACCTAACATAAAAAGTCCACATAATAGCCTATTGGTCTACTTAATAACGAGGGTTGCAAGTTGCAACACACACCTGTCATTAGGAGGTGCTGGTCAACTACACAAACACTATAAAAGAATAAAAGAGTTGGCGGACAGACTGAAACGTTGGTCATATGGCAGCTACAGTACATGAGTGTACGCTGACTTAAACCATTGGTCTACTTACCATCATTACAGAGGTCCACTGACCCCAACTCGGCCAAGTAGTTTCCACATAAGCCTACAATGAGAGAATACAAAACATGAACTATGAATGCTGTAACTCGGACAATGGACATTTACATACTGTCAATCCGGAGGTAGTAGTGTGAAGTGGTCCCCTTACCATTATAAGCCTGGCCAAATGACGGAACGTCCTCCGAGTTGCTTCCTCCAGAGGCTAAAAGGGAACAAAAGACATGAATAATGGATGCTTTTGAACACATATCACATGACTGATGTTTTTGACGGAGGAACTAAATGCTTGTAAATTAAAGCTCACATGCAATTACATTTTGTTTCTGCCATTTAATTAGGTGGGCTAGCTTGCAGAAGCTAGCCCAACTTGTGATATTCCCACTATTTCTTTCTTTATTATTATTCTCCCCGCTTTTTTGGACGTTAACTAGTTCTTCATACTTTGTGCTAGAAACTTCATTCAAACTTTAAAATGTTCATGACGTTCAGCTCTTGAACGGATCCATTCAGATTTTTGATATTTGTTATAGTTTTTAAGAAATTTAACTTTTAAAACATTTTTTTGTCCTATTGAAACTGCTTGAAATGCTTTTGGAATGTTCAGAAATGTTATGTTTTTAGAGTGGTGGCAGCAGTTGCTTTGAAAATATTCACACATTTTGTAAACTGCTGGCACTCCTACAGTTTTGAAAGCTCACACACATATTATACATCAAAACATTCACACAACTCTGCTGATTCGTACAATGTAAGTATCTAAGCAGTGTGACTTATAGTTTTCGCTGTATGACAATTTGTTCGGCAACTGCGCTCCTCATTGAAACGTATGGCAACGCACTCTAGCTTTTGAGCTGCTAATTTTGCATTTTTACTCTTTTTCTAACTCGTCGCCATGCCTACAGTTTTTAAGCTACAAGGACATATAATAGCCTAAAATGTTCAGCATTTTCTCAGGATTCATACGGTGTCAAAATCTAGGCTG